>NC_047022.1:23216077-23516077 GCF_902652985.1 Pecten maximus | reverse complement strand
TATTATTTAGGGTCATTATCATAATTAGTCTTCACAGATTTCTCATAAAACGCACCGTTCCTTAAAAAGATCCATGCATAATCGTGAGTTAACGGTTCCAAACTTCTAAAACACGTTGATCAAACCTATAATAATTTCCAATCTTTTCTAGTAGGGATTTATGTGTCCTATAAGATTATATTTCTTTATCAAATTACACTGTTTGGGACTATTTCCTTTGAAGATCGTTCAATAATTTTCCAATAAAACGAAAGTTATTGTAAGAACTAACAAAGAAAAGATATAAAAGTACAATATGAATGCTGATTGCTGTGTTAAGCTGTCATTAGTTTCTGTGCGGTTCCGGTCGGAGTTTGCGGCACGGTGATGAACGTTTCCGTAACTCCTCGGCAAAGTCCGAGACAATGACGAAGAGTGTAAGATCGGCATTGTTCACAACATTACGCTGTTATTTTTATTTCTCCATCTGCTTCCTTATGACTCTTTGCTCGTAAAATATTATGAAAATCATATTTCAATACTGTAGTGCACGGCAAAAGCACGCCTAGAAAGCCGCACTGGCAACATGTGTGGTTTATGGGCGGTCTAGTGACGTAATGTGACAAGGGTTTCCTTCACGTGAAATTGAAAAGAAATGAATGAAACGAATAAAGTCGGAGAACCGGCGACTCTGTGCATGCTTCAAGGCAATACATTTCCAAAAGTGACATTTCCTCAACTCGCTATGATGTAGAACTGTGGAGTTTATAATTAAGTATTGATCAGGAAAAGTCTTAGTTAACTGAACATTAGCAGAGAAGATCCAGGCCTGTGGTTTTACCATAGTCGCTCCCTTACCTCGTCCAGACTGCCTCTTCTTTCTCCTCCCCTAAATCTCCACCCAAAGAACTATTTTCTATAAATCATTGCTTTACTGAATGTTACCTAACACTTCCCCTATCGTCCTACCGAATGCCTTTTACAGCTGCCCATCTTCTGTACCTCCAAAATATCTCAGTACCTTCCAATATCATTCCATACATTTGATGCAGGTTTCTCCTTACTGTGCTTCAATGAAGCCCCACACTAACACAACCGCACACCTCTTGTCCAAACACTCCTCCTCCTCTCCTCCTCCCCTCCTCCTCCTCCTCCAACTTTCTCGTTCCTAAAACCACATTCACTTCGATAATTATCGAGGAAGACATTTTCACATTAATGTCGCGCATGGCGAATATTGATTGATAGGTTTAATTATAACTGTAATTAAAACACATTCGTTAATTAATCCGCGATCTGTAAACATGAAATAAAATGTCCAATGATATTCTATAAACTATTTTATCGTGCAACATTATCGCGTTATTTATTCCTTTTTTTACATCATTTTTTTTTGTGTGACTGCATACAATGTACAAACAAATACCAGGTTGTTTTATTCGGAATTTCCAGTGCATGGTTAGTTTTTTTATATTAGTAAAATATACATTGTAGGGAAAACAGGAGTTATATCAGTATATGTAGGAATAAATAACTGGTGAAGTTTTATATCAATAATAATACTTATTATTTATGTTCACTTCAAACATTACTTGTCTATTGACAAACAAATATTTGTGTATACATATGTGAAGCTTAAATGACGAAAAATCCAATTGATAGATACTGTTATGTTCTCTTCGTGTTAGTCTGTATTTCTCAAAGGAAGATGTCTTTCCTTACATTGCTAGCATAACATGTAATACTAGCTGTTAATTCGTCAAAGGAAAATGAACTCGATATCTAAACATCTTTTTTACCTAAACGTTCGTGATCACTTTGTTTTAAACTTAGTCAGTTATAAAAAAGATACAGAAATAAATATATATTGTGTGAAATATTTTATGAGATACGAAACTACAACCGGAAGTAATACAGGTGTGATATGCAGGGTGATATTTCCGGTTTTGTCTTTGAATAGAATGTGTTTTCAAGATACACACGACATGACATGGAATTTCTTGTTGTTATGCCCTAAAATGGCTAAAACCCACACATATACATGTAACACAGACATTTCAACTGTCTGGGTACACAATGTTACATAATTCGTCGTATATGAACCTCTATACAGATGCCATCACCAAATAAAGACCATTTATCTATGCTTAATTGAAATGACCTTTATCGGCAGGTTTTACTGTATCATAAACTCGGCTATTTAAACATTTCAATTGATATTCCTCGAACCAAATTATTCAGTTAATGTGCTACCGTATAGTAGACAATTTGGTACGTGTTAGAGTTGTTGCTGGACCCAGTTAATGAGACAATATCTACTTGGCCATTGATTAGTCGAACGAATGCCAGGCAAAAGAGACGGGAAACAGGTATGTCAGAAAGTGATTAGTCTACCGAAAGGTGTACACATTTCAAAAGATCGTAATGAACATTATTAGAAAATGAAGATATTTCATTAATAAAAGGCCCAGCAGGGCTTTTTGTGAGGGGTTCCCCCCGTTTATGGGACTCATTCCCAATTGAATTCATATTTAAGTCAAACTCTCAAAATTTGCAGTTTACTTTGGAAAAACTGCTTATCATCAAAGTGTCTCAAATGAGATTGTACTTCTCTGTTAGGTCATACTCGTCGTGATAAGATCTTCGATAAATGTATCCTTTATTCAAAGGAAACAAACGGACAAAGAACAGGGCAAAGATGATTGTTTCTACACAAGTGTATTCTATCTATTGGTGGTAAATGAAAAAAAAGTCTTTTGCCTACCTAATGAAAGACAGGTCACGTGTGTTTTAATCAAACGTTTTGTTGCGTATCAACAACACAATTGTGTGACGTGAACAATGTTCTCGCATATTACTTCACGCACTATCGATTTCATCAACGATACAAAGTATTTCATGAAAGGATGGCGTGGAAGAAATAAAATACATCACTCCAGTGTGATGTAAACAGAGATATCCAAACCTTCAAGATAAGAATTTTTTTAAGTTTAACACTCGACAAAGCCTCCTGTTAAACCTTAAAAGATCCCATCCTCAGGTAGAGATATCTCTGTCTAAATCACACAGGGGTGGCGTATTTTATTGTTGAAACTGGAGATTTTAAACATAAAAGTGTATATGCAAGGTGTAAATGTCCCAAAATGATTTACCTCTTATGGTGATAATATATTTTATCAGAAAATTCGCTAAAATATAGCTTAAGGACATTTTTGGGCAGGGCTTTTTCTCACTGGTTTGGGATTGGGCCTTTTTGCCTCTTTTTGGGAAGAAAATTTATGCATTGGGAAATACTTTTTCATGCAGTAATAAAAACATATTGAGTAATATGATATATATTCCTCCATCATATTGAAATGAAGGACATTGTGGAATCACCTTTATCCTTCATTTACGTGTAATGCTAACAAAATGGGGACAACTTTAATCATTGAAATATATACGTAATAGTTTTAATTTCCATGTCATGGATTTTCCACTTCTCGATAGTAACCTACCTGCTTTCTCCATATGCAGTTTCTACGTCGTAGATGATTTTATACTCTAGGATTTGTTTCGTAGTTCCCAGTACTACGATTGTCATGACTGCTTAAGGTTAAACTCGCACTATACAGAGTCTAGAGATGTAGGTTAAGAGCGTATAGGTTCTCGATAGGAAATATTCCTTTTTCTCCTGCGACACAAAGTTTAGCATGCTATATATTCTTTAGTATGCCTTTTGGGAATTCGTTGTAACTACTCCGGTCTTTAGGTTGAGAACATGACTTTATATGGATATGGCATACATTTATAGGGTGTAGTCTTGGGAAAACTTACTGATCCGATGATAAGTTTTCTAAGTGTCATTCAACTCCTATCGAGATCAGTTAGGTTTTGTTTGATATATATGAATTAGGCGAACTATGACTGTCGTGGTTTTATTTCATCAGTTGTTGCTGTGGGAGATAAGATGAATGCACGAGAAAGAATATAACAACTGTTAACGAGAAAAAAACCTGATTGCAAACAACTTTGAATTGTTATCGTTTATCACATGTTTAGGTAAGATGTATCCGACGTGACGCTCCTTCTGTGGTACCCATATGTATGAGACCTACGTGTTTTATTTCTAGCATTGCACTATCAAAAGTACTAATTGTCAAACTTAAAGTAGGTTGAAAATGAAAAATAAGTCTATGTATTCCATTTTGTAATTTGCAGTAAAATATTCAAATTTCTAACTTTGAAATTAAATTACCCCAATACATGACTACACAGAGAACGCAGCAGGGACGAATATTAAAGGGTGTTAATATCTTATATACACACTGTATAAAACACCCAAGTCTATGTTTAAACATAAACCATATTGTATATACAGGTGATAAATAGACATAGAAATATGTTATTTAGAAATATCCACATTTGATAAAACGGAGGATATTTAATTAAGAGATCAAACTTCAATATTGTTGATATGTCTGGTTGTTCTGTTTTCATAACCCTAATTCTCTTTTTGAGAATGTGACTTAACTCGGATTTGATCTTGTTTTACATGTATCGTCGATGAAACAGGAGACGACTTCAAGATCACCTGGTCTAATAATCATTGTATTAAGTTTCTCCATTCAAATCGTTTTCTTTCCTTTCGTTTTTCCATTTGTGATTCTTCTTTCACTTCCGGAGAACAGTATTACGGGTCCTATGTTTAAATATGTACAACATCTGCTACAATCCTATAAAAAGTACAACATTCTTAATTAAAATGGCCATTGGTATGGTGTTACTTCCGGAACCAAATCCTGTTACTGAAGTGAACATGACAAGGTATGTTAAATCGTTGTTTATCTTATCATAATGTCTGAAGTGAAAATAATAAGGTACATTTTTATGTTAAATCGTTGTTTAACTTATCATAATGTCTGAAGTGAAAATAATAAGGTACATTTTTATGTTAAATCGTTGTTTATCTTATCATAATGTCTGAAGTGAAAATAATAAGGTACATTTTTATATCAAATCGTTGTTTAACTTTTTTTTTCAACAGTAAAACTTATCTAGATAATATAATCAGCATAAATCGGTATTTGTATCAGATAACTTGTCTAGAAAGTTAAAAAGTGAACGACATTCGAAAAGGAAGTATACGGCCCTTCTAACTGTTTATCTTATCATGATGTCTAATTTATGGTCCTGTACCAATTACTCTAAGTGGTATCTCGTGTCTCAGGACGATTATTGTGAATCATGCAGAATATATATTTTAAATGGTGAGTGTGTTTGATATATTCTTTTGATAAAAAGTTCAACCTACAAACCCGGGTTATGAGTAGAGGATTTTGCAAAGACAGTGGTAATATTTCAATGTTTTGTGTCGAGTTATTTATATGCCTACATCCTAAATTAAATTTAAGTTATTTGGGCCCCTGTAACGAGTTCACCGTTAGGATGTTATCACGTACATTTCGGTTACTTAATAAAAAAAACTATTAAAGTTGTTTACTGTTGATATATTAATGACAACATATCCAATACAGTGTACACCAGTTGACAAGGCATGGACGGGTTCACCACGCGAAATGTACGTGTGTTACACCGTCACGAGTGTATCGTATCTAGATATGAACCATAATTGCAGTGATGGGTTTATCTTCCTCAAAGCTACCTGTCGTACTTTGTACTTTTGAAGCAGGGTTAAGACCGTCACGGTTGTTCTATTGAGCCCCGGGGTCAACATCCCACGCCCCCTTTGTGCCCTCCCCCCAAGCAACCTCTAGTAAATCACACCTCTCCCACCATCCACCCCTATAAATCAGTCACTTCCTGTCATTTCATTGGTTCATTCCACTCACACCTCAGGGTCAGCTCGACGCTTGAAATGTGATGTATGACTCGGAACGTTGTATTAAACTGTAATTAAAACAAATTACATGTGTTTGTGTCTAACGACACGGTACATACGGGTCGTAAACCCACGGTCGATATTTTGGTCGGGACACGACAAATATTTCGTTATTTCCTGTTTAACGATTACACTTACAGTATCGATCGTTTCTGTAAAATTAGACTCGTTATATTAGTATTCTATAAATCATCATTAGTGTGATTAAATCACGTCCAGATAATAAATATCAATGTATAAAAAGACAATTCTTTTAATCCAAGCTCCAGATTGATTATTCATTACTCTGATATTTTTAGCTCATCAATTTGGAGTACGTAGTTTCTTAGATGTACATTTGGTTATTCCATGTTTTGAAGGACTGGTAGGTAGGTCCCAACAAATATGCAAATTTAATTTACATAAAATGAATATTCATAAGTGCCTGTAGCTTGTAAAGAGCCAGTTAATTAATATTCAGAACATAAATGTCAAGATTGTATAATATAAATAAACCTCGGCCAGAGTAACGAGCTCTCAAGTGAAGTCGCCTCATGTGTAAAGTACGCGCATTGTTGGTATTTATGATTTAATAAGGTGATTTTTTTTCTGCCTTCCTTAATATGACAGGGTGTATGTGAAATATTCACCAATAAAATAAGGGGGAAACCGACAGAACATAATCACCAGCTCAATAAATCGAATCAGATAATTTTCCCATTAATTTTCCGTTTACTAGCGCGGTACCTCTAATTGTCTCCCGTGGATTCCACAACGCACAAAACGTAATAACAATTCGGCTACCCTATGACAGGCAGTCCCCGGCCAGCCTAGTTTGGTTCTTGTTAGCTTTCAAACATTTCTAGTGAAAAGATGAAATAACGTTTCTAGTGTATTTGAAATGTTTAGATTGTCAAAAACAACCATTATCAAATCTGTGACGTACACGTCTCTAGGAACGTAAGCTTACACAATATACGAAAACAGATCACAAACAACCATATATTTGTTAAAAGAAAGAAAATAGCGATCATAATTATTACCAGGCTAACAAATCTTTCAAACGATGGAGGTTGGTCCATTTTGTTAAGCCACAATAAAATCGTCAGCATCCCGCGGTAATCCACGGCGCGGGAGAACGGCCCATAATGAAAAAACATAACTTTAATACAATGGTATAAACTTAACTAGTACTGTACGGGCGCATCATAAAACCAGGCGAGATCTGCAATGAAATACATGCACTAAATCAGACGAGGCTCGAATGCTGGGTTAAAAAGGAATACAATTATTTATTGTTGACAATGTGATTGATCACGGGGAATAAGCAGCGTTGAAACTGTTTGGAACAAAATAAAATTTGTCACATTATTGTTCTTTGATGGATGTCTTATTAAGGCCCTGTCCGGTCCGTTTTACCAGCAGTCCCGGTCAGATACTTTATACGATCTTGATTAGTTTGAATAATTGATTGATATTGTTGGGTCTGAACCTCTGATAGTCCAGTTAAGGATACAGACATATACAGCCTTCTGTTTTCACACAAACCCATCCGTCATTTGGCTCTCATATCTCTACAAAAATGATCAAGCATTTCACGGAATTGATTACAATGATTATTCAATTATAACCGAAATACAGAATGTAGTTTCAGTGACAAGTATATATTTATATAGTGAATCATATGACTTAATTATCAACATTTTTTTTGTAAAATACTGTAAGAAACTCAATATAGTTGTCTAGCCTGATACTATTATTGTCACTCCTTACTAGACTAGGAAAAACGTAAAGCAAAGCACGTGCATTTCCTGATTTACAAATGAATATATTGACTTTATAAGCTTGTCACTTAGTATGATGCCAATACTGTAAAACGCGAGAGTGAAATTTACGCGAATTGCGCGAAGGCCATTTGGCCTCGAAAATTATATTTGTTCTGTAGTACCATTTCCTGATGAATCGGTATTTATGGAACAGATGAAAAACAGAAATGAGAAATAACCCCCAATGCGTATACATTTTCAAAATTCAAATTATCTTTACTGTGACTGAAATGAAATCTTATTCGATACATGTTTATTCATCAGCATGCTAATTCATGTTTATTCATTAACATGCAAAACATATTTTATCTCATTGAACACGAGAATAAGTTTTTATTTATCAAATTTTTATTTCGTGCTTTGAAGCTATTTTCATACCTTCGTTGGAAACACTTGCGTGGACTTTCCATTTAAACAAAAGGTTGTCAATATTTACGAATACCCTGATCAGCTACGAAAAAATCGTATGTTTATACACATTACAAATAAAATTACTAATTTTGACATAGATAATATAGATATAACTGTAATTACATTAATACTAATTAATACTTACAACAGATAATACAATGTAGCTAAGGAAGCATTTTTAATCGATGTAAAACAATCTATTTTTGTACAATTCATTGACCTATAACCAATTAATCTATTTATCGATACAGAAGCGCAATATAGGAGGCTAAGCATCAATATAAGTATATCACATTGTAAGCTAGATCGCTTCCAAGTGTTATCTAATACCATCAGATACCCTTTTGTTCAGAACTACATATTCTAAAAAGAGAAAACTTCACAGAGACATAATGTATAACAGTAGCCTTGATCCACGGTAGGTTTTAGTTCGGGGTCATGGTATCTGGCCATGGTTTCATCTTCAAGGTATATTCCTTATTTCAAAAGTTTTAGGTAGAAAGCATTACAGAATATAAGGAAAGTTCCCCGACTAAGACTGTACCCTTCAATCCAATAATTATCTCCTGTGGAAGTGAAGGAGTTACCTTAAGTTGAAGAGCTTTCATGAAATCAGGACCTGGTTCCTTTTTCTTTCCTTTGTGACATCAAAGGCTTTATTCGTTTTATCCTTTTTACTAATTTCGGGTACCACACAATACCAAAATACAGAACTTGAAGGTTATAAGCATCCATTCTTTACTTTGTATCTTAACACTAATCTTGTTAACGCAGATTTTGAAATTTCGACCTTACTTTCTTCATTTCAATATGTTTAGTTCCAAACCCAATTGGCGAGTCCTAGACCAAAACGGTCGCGTTTTGCAATTTTCAAATCAGCCGGCTCATAAATAGTATTTAATATTTCTAAACAATGAGGTGTGACCTCTCTTTCTTAATATTAGACCTATCTGTCCCTGTAAGTATAAATCAGTATCTGAAATATAGGCAACATGGAATGTACCTTTTTCCGGTCGCTTCTCTTCTTGCCGCACTAGTTAGCTGTTATGAAGATATTAAATCCCCGATCAAAATAATTCATGAACTGCTTTAACTGACTTTACAGTTAACAAGTTCCCTCTTACTTTTTCGACAGTTTTCAACCTTTGTATCACACATCTATCTCCGCCCGTATTCTTAATAAGGTGTAGTTTGTTGCTTTTAAGCATTGATGTCAATTATTTTTAGTTTCATCGGAGTATGAAAAAAGAATTGTTTGCAAACGCTACGCGGATTCATAGAGAAGTTTGCAAACATTTTTTTTTTCATACCCATATAAAACTAAAAAACAACTGACATCAATGCTTATAATTAATTTTGAAAATAATTTTCTAATTTAAAACATGTTTAATGGTTTTATATGGGATTCTTTTTCTCAAATCAATACGCAACGTCACATTTTTCGCACCATTCTCGGATTTGTTTTCATAGTGGTATGGAAAAAAACTCTCAACCAATCAGAAAGCCGCATTCTGCGTACAAACAATGGAAAATCAATTATTTAAAAATAAACAAAATTTTATCATATTATATATAGCAGATTTACCTGGTTGTTACATGAAGTAAAAAACAATGATTTTAATGATGTACTTTGATTATCAGTACGGGTCATCCCCATATCAACCAGGGTCATACAATGTAGACGAGGGTTTTAAGGAGGCGCCGACAGAAAGAGAGAACAAATAACACAAAAACAAAGAACAAACCGGACGTGAAGTCTCTTCCATGGTGTATCGCGATTTTACCTTCCATATTCTGGGAGAGATTGCCAAAATGAAGGACAATATTTAAGTCCAAATGTTGCAAAAGTGCAGCATTTTTTCTTCAATGTTCGCGAGCAGGAAGAAACTAGAGATCGAGTGTGCCTGATTCTCCTAGAGGTCACCTTTTTGTTGCCTCCTACTATCAGGAAATGATAGAATACCACAGAACGTCTTATAATTCCTTTGATATCTAATATGAATGAAACTAAAGTCATTCGATAAACCATCTCGGTCATGTTTGGGGACGGAGAGGCACAAATTGTTTATTTTATTACATACAGTGACCCCGATTCCAGCTTCAGATCATCAACGTAAAAAAGGAAACTTCATTGCTCTACTCCCAGAAAAGGAAACTCCATTGCTTTACTTCCAGAAAAGGAAACTTCATTGCTTTACTCCAAGAAAAGGAAACGTCATTGCTTTACTCACACAAGTTAAAGAACCAATATATGTTTGATGTTTGTTTATTTATCCCTTTAGTCTTTAAACATGATAATTCAGCTTGGCGGGGATGAGACCTCGAATCAGTCGTATGATTCAGTTTGATATCCATTCATATACCTATCTGTTCTAGATCCATGCTTAAACATGCTAACCATTTGTGTTTTGTTAAATTTCTTTTTCATTAATATTTTCCTTCATGATTTTATTATTTATCTTGGCAAAATTGTAACACTGCGTTATAACAGTTATAAATATTATCATTTATGAAGCTTTGAAAGAAAATCTGAAAGTCAGTCATATTATTTCATCACAACACCCGTTTACGGATTGACCACGGCTCCCGTTACAGGAACACAATACATATGTACATATTTAGAGTTTTATTGTGATCAAATAACTGTATGACACATTAGGGCTCGCTAATCAAATAGCGACCTGACGTTTGATGTTGCGAAAACAACCCGGTATAATTTACAACGACACAGCCATGATTGTATGTAAAGTCTGATTATAAGGCATGGGGTACATAACAGTTCAATAGTCTACACCAGTGACAGTCATGTTTTACTTCACATTAAAAAGGCAATACGCATGCTTACAAAATTCGTGAGATGTCACCCTAAAATTAACAAAAATGCACTTCCTACGTAATTCTGGCAGTGCTCGCCCCATGATTCAACCCCCGTAAAAACAGAAAATCTCTTTACCAGATAAGTTGAATTTGCAATAAAAGAGAAAAATACGTGACAAAATCGTTGTTATATAAATGTTTTGATTTCGGAACGATACATCTGCTTGTTAGAGGAGAGACAATTTCAGACGTAATAAGGACATTTGTGTTTTTCTAAAGAGCAACTGTTCCTCATCATAGCCATTCTGCAGACACGGCGCAAACGCTAATCAGGTTTTTAGTTTATAAAAAGTGTCAATATGGTTTTAAATTCTAATAAAAGTGTCTATTTTGTGTTCAAATATTCCCTTTCCTACGACAAAGAGGCTAGGTAAATGTCTATATACCATTTGACGCACGCGCATTAACACGTGTACGTGCTAGTTATGTTTTTGTAATGTCACCACGTGCCTGTGCGGCTGTACTAAATGTACTGCAACGCTACCATTTGTTTTTTAAATTTGGAATTAAATCTTTTGATGACTATTATAGATGTGTAAGGTTTATGCGCGTTTTCGTGGTTAGTAGGATGTTTTACATGACAATAACGACCGTCTACAACTGATCTACCAGAAAACATAATTATCTTCTATCTAGTTATTTAACTTCGCCTGTTAGTTTACCCAAGGTCATGTTGGACGGATAATTAAGCTTGCATATCATACATAGACAAAGATAGGAGCTAAGAAACCAGCGCCTACTGTTGCTGATGGATATAGACAAATATAGACTAAACTGTCGAGGGAAATTGACAATGTTGATAACAGGTTTTGATATTCTAAACGTTTATGAGGGGCCATTTGTGTGTCCTTACAAACATGTAAGCATGATACATATCGCTACACCGATAATAAATGTTGTTGATGGAATCTTTGAGCCTTCAATGTAATGGCCGTTTACAGACTGATCGTTTCTAGTTATACCTCTAAGTTAAAAAGTGAGGTGTTATGCAGTAATCACTTTGTACCCACAGCCGTCGTCTATAAGTCCATCCAGTCCGTGTAAAACTTGTGTACCGTAGGAGCCTCTGAGTCGCCTATTCTTACCGCTAAGTTCTAAGTCGATTTCGGTTGCCAAGGTTGAAGGTCAAATTTGTTGCACTTGGCCTCGCTAATTTTTTTTTTACTTGAATAGCATAACATCATTGGTCAATGGCATCTTTATTACTTTATATTAAACAAGAAATATCTTTTAAAAAGATAAACGGCATAGTTAATGATGATGGTTATAATGTAAAACTGCTGGTGAAATGTACCGAACTTATACATTCCAGCACGGATAACACATTTATATCAGTTTGAATCATTTTTGGTGATTGAATCAGAAATACAATTTTATTGATGTGTCATTTGAAAAGATACATCCACTTATTCAGCTTGCATTCAATCTTAACTTTGTTCCGTTTTTAACTGCATATCTGCATTTTGCATTTACCGCTACATTGACCAATCACACTCTTCATCTTGACCAGTAACGCCACCTGTCGCGTCTTATCCGGGGCCAAACGAATATTATACTGCTATGCCGATATACAAAGGTTTGTTGTAAGATAAAATTATCTTAAATGAACACAACGCTTTTACCTTGGTCATTGTATATATCATATCCATAATGTTTAAGTTGAGTAAGACACAAAATGAGAATAAAAGTCCGCATTTCTGTGGTATTTCCGACCCATTTAATTACACTTGACGACAAGTACTGGCGATTTTGTCAGTTTGATTTCGAAAAAAAGCAGTTTGCAATTTGAGGGAAACAGATTGATTTTGTGTTTCTATTATTTTCATCTTTGCACACAAATGCATAACAGTAGTGTTTTATTAAAATACAGATTTACTTTATATAAGTAATGTTCTCTGTGCTAAATGCTTAAACACGACATAATTAGTTTTTACCGCCCTCGTGCGATGACAGTAATAGGGTGACACCGTCGAAATGCATAATTCAAACTACTGAACGAACTCCGTGCGAATCCAGTTTGTACCATAGATGTACTGGAACTAACTGTTGATCTGTCCAATTATACCACCGACCTACACACCTGCATAGTGTGTATTAACGCACAAAACCGTGTAACTGGTTTCATTACAAGCCGACCGATCGCTGACTATGCATACAAAAGTAGTACCGTATCGAACAGCTGTATGTGCTACTCGGAACACCTCTGCCACTGTGAATGAGAATAAGCACACACATCGTTACAACAGAATAAGCACACACATCGTTACATTAGTTTCAGGTACCGAATAGAATTGTAACGCATTATATATGCAGGATACTGACATCGGTCATGTACTGGAAAAATGAGAAAAAAATCTCATCTCATTTGCATTTTCTGTCAGCGACGAGGCACATTTTACATCCAATGACATGCGATCACCTGCATTTACCGCGGAACTGCATTCCTGTCTGTCAACGTGAAGTGACGAAGCTGGTTAAATAGCCACCCAGTCCGCACACTCGGGTGTGTGTGACACGGCCTGAATACGAATGACGAACCCTCCGATTGTACGGGGAATATATCTCCCTTGTAGAAAGGTGTAAAATCTGTGACCCAGTAAAACACTAAATTCCTTAAACAGGGTATCCGAATGTCTGTCGATAGATTCATGGCCCGGCCACCCACCCGTGTGGTATCGGGTATCGCGATAAACGGAGTTTAATGTCACACACAAATGGATTTAAATTATTGTGGAAATCGTATAGGATTTCCAACACTCTTTTCAGGTGTTATTCGCAGGTTCCACCAGCTTAGTATGTGTGTCTTTAGTTATGATAAGATATAGGCCCCCATAAATCTTATACTCAGATTTATATATGCTCTTGTTGAAAGGAGAATAAAACATGGAAGAAGTTTCAACAATGACAACTCTAAGCTTTTGTATCGCTATGATATCTTCATTCTGTATGTTTTCTATGAGGCGATGTACTTTTTGCATGAATGAAAAAATAAATTATAATAAGACAAAAAATGTCACTTAAACATTTCCTCCTCACTAAATATTCCTATACACGTTTGTTTTTATTTTCTAGATTATTATCTATCGAGTATTTAAACAGAATAAACTGTATACTCAACTTAGATACGCATGACGCATCTACACATGCCAGTCCAATAATTAAGTCAGAACGAGAATTTCCTTTAAATTCGAGGCTTTATCATTACAATTACAGAATATTTTAGGAGTCATTGGCATTTTAGGAGTACCTTTGAAGAATGACTCATTATTAGGAGTATCTTTAAAGAATTGTTCGTTACTAGGAGTAACCTTGAAGAATGACTCATTATTAGGAGTAACCTTGAAGAATGACTCATTATTAGGAGTACCTTTGACTCATTATTAGGAGTATCTTTGACTCATTATTAGGAGTATCTTTGAAGAATCACGTTGGAATGCCTAACGTTTTCACAACCAAAATTATCATTTTTGACATGATATTACCCGAATGTGTGCCCCAGGTTAACATGACGCCTGTCGTTACAGAGGAAGCTTACTATTCATGAACACCTGGTCCATGTCTTAACAGTTTCAATTGTGTAATAGCGTGGTATATCTAATAACGGTCGTAGTTTTAACAGTCTTATGTTGGTCTTTTAGTTTCGTCTACATACAGATATTACTTGTTATATTTGTTTATTGTATTAGTCGTATTTGTGGAGTTACTTGCAATTACATTTGAAGGGTCACGTGGTACTGGTTGATAAGGAGTTACTTGTTTTGAGAGGTTATTAATGAGTATATTGCTGTATGATTGAACAAGAAACGTTCTTGAGCAACAACAAAATAATATGCAAAATTGGAGTAGTTTTGCTTTCTTATTTGTTTTTTATGCACATTATTCTTAAGATATGAATTTTATCAAATCGTTGGGTTACTTTTCTTACCCTTCCTATCATTTATTTCTTTTATTAACGTTTATCATTGTATTTATCATGCCTATATAATTGTTTTATTACAACGCCTTGTTACAGAACCATGCTCTCCCTGATAACAATTGTAGTTTCGAAATCTTAGAAGAATACAAAAGAGCTACATTTACTGTGTATTGTGGAATTTTGCATTATTCAAATGAGAGATTGACATCTTTGAAAGAAATCACAAGTATCGGTGTATCTTCTCTCCATCCACGCCACATCTACCCATTAATCCGAAATTGACGTGATTTATACGCCCGTCTGTCTGTCATTCCCCTTATATTGCAGGGCATTATTTACTTTATCAGAAATTACATCAAAGAATTCGGGTGAAATATATGAGCAACTGTCAAGCGTCGCGATCACGACAAGAGTTTTGGTGATGTCGATTTGGTCCAAAAGGCCGCGCGACCGTGATTGCAGCGTCTCGTCTCCATCTTATCATAGCGCACAGTTGGCCGGCCAGACCCTGTGAAGTGACATCTCATTAACTCCCAGTAATAAAGTGTTCGCACTTCATCGATTTGAGCTCGGGGTGACCATTTCTTCCTAACGACATCGCTTCCGAATGGGTGCCGCGGCCATTTTGTGTCCGAGAATTGTCATCAAATACTGAAGCGTCGAGGCCGGAGAGAACTCGGTACAGCGCGGCTGGATGATTTCAAGGAAAACTCGTTGAGCTGTGAAATTCAATTCTTCTCGTTAATGTCCTGGTAAATTACATCCTGTGTGATAAAATTTCAGTGATCCAATCCTAAATTTAAGCCCGGTACATATGACCATTCCATATTTTTCCAAACCACTGAACATAATAACATGTTAGTAGCTAACCAGGTTTTCGTTCTCCGAACGTAATACTTTAACAGATTATATTCTATGTTCACCAGAACGAAAAATAAAAGTGAACCAGAAGTTTGATAGTTAGGCATGTAATGAGAAAGTTTATTAGATTTGAAGCATGCCAATCATTTGCGTTATTTTGGTGTACAACATCTGAAGCTTAGAATGCTGTAATATCACGTTTACAACTCAACCGAAGTTATAATGAAGCTCCACGGCAGTTTTCGTATATTTATATGGTACTGCTCGGATTCTTTCATTAACAAATAATAGCTCGGCATCGGCCATACTTCCTTGTTTGACACTAAATCATTAACATGTTATCATCGAATATTGTTTACTTCCCCCTTTTTAAAACTTTTTTTATTCCCATTTCTAGTTTAAACTATGTTGCTATAAAACTCCTTCATTGATTGTAAAAGACAAACGGGATTCGACGTAGATTGTTCCACCATTTCAAAGGGTATTTTATATTTTAATGACACAGTTGTTAAATGTTTGATGTAGATCAGGACATCACGTATAATTCAAATGGCACTTACCCGTGATTGTCTATCCTAGGTAATGGGTGTCTTGATAGAGTAAAGACATTCACTTTAGCTTTATTTTTGTGTCATACGACCTTCTTAGAGGAACACTATCAAAACAAAACAATAAATAGACACAGTCAAACAGCATCATACAGATGTTTACAAATAGACACTGACAATCAGCATCATACATGTGTTTAAAAATAGACACTGTCAATCAGCATCATACAGATGTTTACAAATAGACACTGTCAATCAGCATCATACATGTGTTTAAAATAGACACTGTCAATCAGCATCATACAGATGTTTATAAATAGACACTGTCAATCAGCATCATACATATGTTTTTAATAGACACTGTCAATCAGCATCATACAGATGTTTATAAATAGACACTGTCAATCTGCATCATACAGATGTTTATAAATAGACACTGTCAATCAGCATCGTACAGATGTTTATAAATAGACACTGTCAATCTGCATCATACAGATGTTTATAAATAGACACTGTCAATCAGCATCATACAGATGTTTATAAATAGACACTCTCAATCAGCATCATACAGATGTTTATAAATAGACACTGTCAATCTGCATCATACATATGTTTATAAAAAGACACTGTCAATCAGCATCATACAGATGTTTATAAATAGACACTGTCAATCAGCATTATACAGGTGTTTATAAATAGACACTGTCAATCAGTATCATACATATGTTTATAAATAGACACTGTCAATCTGCATCATACATATGTTTATAAATAGACATTGCCAATCAGCATCATACAGATGTTTATAAATAGACACTGTCAATCTGCATCATACGATGTTTATAAATAGACACTGTCAATCAGCATTATACAGGTGTTTATAAATAGACACTGTCAATCAGTATCATACATATGTTTATAAATAGACACTGTCAATCAGCATTATACAGGTGTTTTTAAATAGACACTGTCAATCAGCATCATACAGGTGTTTATAAATAGACACTGTCAATCAGCATCATACAGATGTTTATAAATAGACACTGTCAATCAGCATTATACAGGTGTTTATAAATAGACACTGTCAATCATTATCATACATATGTTTATAAATACATGTAGACACTGTCAATCAGAATTATACAGGTGTTTATAAATAGACACTGTCAATCAGCATCATACAGGTGTTTATAAATAGACACTGTCAATCAGCATCATACAGGTGTTTATAAATAGACACTGTCAATCAGCATCATACAGGTGTTTATAAATAGACACTGTCAATCTGCATCATACAGGGAAATTAAGAAATCCATACAATTTGTGTGTGCATAAACAAATGTAAAAATGTAGAAATAGACAGGACATGCAGGGGATCGGTATTATCTTGGGAAATTAATGGACCTCTGAGATATTTTGATTGATATAACACGTCAGGTAATTTATACAAATTGTTTATTTAATGCGTTTTAAGTTTTTGTTTAATTCGATTTTTTTGTTATTCCGGATCAGAATAGGCTGTTAGCAGGATATCCGTTTCCGGGTTCTTTGATTAGTGTGGAGCTTAAGTTCAAAGGTCACATGGTATTGAAGTGTGTCGTTTGTTATAAGTCACATGCTCAACATAATTCTGCTTCTAACATCGTGTTTTATCATATCAATCGTAGTTATCAGCGATACACTTAATACCCAATACTAAATACAGAACATGTGTTCCTTAGAAAGCGATGGTGAGTTGCTTATTTGATGTAAGATCCTTTAACGGAGAGTAAGATTTCGTTAAGAAAAAGAAAGTGTTATATTTAGACGATTCGAATATCGCCGAATTGCAAACAAATGAAGCAAAAAGAAATGAAATAAAAATGACATTTCAAATTTTTATTTTCGGAGAGAGTACAACAATACTTGGCAGTAATAGGATGATGACATACGCCTATCTATCAATGATTTCAAAAGGTGATCATCACTTGTGTTTCTTTTGTTCTGACGTATAACACCGTAATCATTTATAACGAATGAACATGGTTTTTTTTTCAAGCAGTCAAGAAAGTGGAGAAGTGTCCTGAATTTGTCAGAGTGATGTCCTGAATTTGTCAGAGTGATGTCCTGAATTTGTCAGAGTGATGTCCTGACTTTGTCAGAGTAGTGTCCTGAATTTGTCAGAGTGATGTCCTGACTTTGTCAGAGTAGTGTCCTGAATTTGTCAGAGTGATGTCGTGAAATTGTCAGAGTGATGTCCCGAATTTGTCAGAGTGATGTCCCGAATTTGTCAGAGTGATGTCCTGACTTTGTCATGAGTGATGTCCTGACTTTGATTGAGTGATGTCCTGACTTTGTCAGAGTGATGTCCTGAATTTGTCAGAGTGATGTCCTTAATTTGCCAGAATGATGGTCTGAATTTGTCATAATAATGTCCTAAATCTGTCCAATAGCCAGCCAGTGAAATAGAGCAAATAAACTAGTTTTATTGGGCTATATGCAGCTGTTTGAATAGACAGTGAGTGAAATAGAGTAGTATGCTGATTTCGTCTAACAAAACTATTTTTAGGTTATTTGTTTTAACAGATATCTTGTCTAAGGTGATTTTGTAATAGCACCTCTTCCTTTTGATGTGTTTAAAACATAATTAAATAAATATCAAGTGTTTAAATTCTAGTGTGGTTTGTCATCATTTACAATATAACAGCACTATCTTAAACCAGAATTGACGATTATCATTGTATTGATATTATCGTTTTTATTGATTTGTCGAATCTCATACATATCTACGATATAACTCATTTATAAATTAAAAAAAAAAAAAAATACAATTTCGTATTTTTTTAATTTTTTTTTTAATTGTCAAGATTTTAAGATATGTTTACGCCCGCTGTATTTTGCATATCAAGACAGATCATAACAAAATAGCATGGCCTTCTGGCTAGGATATACGTAATATACAAAGTCGTAAATTACTCTCATAAAAGGAGTGCTTACGTCCATTTTAGATATAATATATACCTTATCTACTGTGAAAAACTCTGTTAACCGGAGCTCAAACCACGTCGTAGATAGTATCAGCTGTTTTATGGCGGACTTTCTGATGGGTATTTACTGTGTATTTTATGAGCTCGTATTCGATTTTAGCCAGAAATCCATTTTCTATCAAATTAAACTTCCTGGGGTCGGATTCTCCTCGAAAATAATTAAAACTCTGTAACCGTGATATCGGGGAAACATCTATGCTTACTGATAAATGTTCAAACACATCGCATTGTAAATATACATAGCCAATTGTTTAAATTAATTTTCAGTTTCCAGTGAATTCATGTCGGCAAATCTCGTTAAAGTCGGGTTAATGTGAAATTCTCAATGATTTGTCAGTCTGGATTATCTTACCAAATCGAATACGTCACGTGCTCGTCAGACGTCGGCGACATCCCAGAATACATCACTGTCGGAACTGGAATACCCAACAGACAAGCGCCAAATTCACTGTACTTTGTTACTGAATAAAACATTGAAACATTACAGGTATACATGTATCATTACATTATGGGAAACGCCGTCTCAGTTATATTTTCATATCGAATATACCTAAATCACCATATAGGGTGTCGGAGATAAGTTTTCCTCCAAACCAAATGGTTATATTTGCATCTCTCCCTTCTTCAGCTTAGTAAACTTTGACTGCGAATAAATTAGCGTATACGCAGTGAAAAAAGGCTGAGCGGATTAATAAGCGCGGGAATCGGTAACATAATCATGACGTCGTATCGTTGTGACGTTACCGGAACGTCAACTAGACGGCGCCATTTGGAAAGGACAGCTCAACGCAATTTTATCGTTTTCTCCTGTTGCCCGACGTTCTCTGTAGTTTGAAGCTAACGTCAAGTGAGTATTTCGTCAAAAACTAAACTGGATACTGCGATAATAGGTGCATATTAACTTCTCCTCGAGTTAGGAACACAACAAATGGCTGAAGCGTACAGTTCCAAGAGAACATTTGACCACGTCACTACTAAATTCTGTGCCAATACACGCTGTGCTTCAAAAACCAAAGTTAATCTGAGACGAAAATTGTGGATTGTGAATATATCAATTAATCAAAAACGTAAAATGTATTAAACAAAAATGTTGAGTTGTTTCTTTTAATTTTGTTATCAATACTGGTGTGTTTACGTAGATTTACTGGAGCTTTATTTTCTTAGCAACCACGGCTGTCGTAGTTACCAACGTTGCAACACACCCTGAATTTTATTTTCTTCGTACTGTATTTAAACGATTTGTTTGATGTAAATATAAGGATTGTACCTCATTTTGACTGCGTATCTTATGGAGCGCTAACACGCTAACCATAGGAAAGGTTCGTTGCCAGCTTGCGGGCATACTACCGTATACGCAGTCAAAATAAGATACCATCCTTTTAATACTTCCGATGTTAGGTATGCTATTTAAGATAATGATTTGAAGATCTACACCTGAGGATATTTTACTTATCGAAACACATGTGTTCCATGTTTTGCTGTAGGGAACTAAAAATTAAGTTTTGCGTTGAAGTTCTCAACAAAAGTCTAACTGTCTAATGAACTTCCAATCATGTTGGCAACACGTGTACTAAAACCCAGCGAGAATTTTGCATTGATACGTGAAGATTTGTTATATGGTATAAAGAAAATGTTAGACATATAAGAGACACAAAGGTTTCGTTATTATCATGGTTTTATTTGAGAGGCAAACAGTCGCTTTCCATGTGATTCTAGCAATTGGGCACGACCCAGAGTTTGGAGCGACGCAAGCTAATATCAGTTCGTGTAATCTCGTACGGAGATGATATGTTCTCGATATGTTCTCAATATGTTCTCAATTTGTTCTCAATATGTTCTCAATATGAATTTCGATGTGTTGGATGGTCGTTGGTATGGCTTACCTTTGGCACTATCTCTCATTTTGGGAAATGTAGCATTGTACTGATTTGCATGTGAATGTAAACTTTGTCCATTTTACAACAATTACAAAACAAGTTATATCAACTTATAGTAATCACGCGCGAGGGGTCTTACTGTGGAATGAAACCAGATTATCCGGGGAAAACCACGTGGTCGGGCAGGTGGCGCCAAACTTTTTCACGTCCGATCCGGTAATCGAACACCGATCGCCTAGGTGAAAGGCAAGCTTGTTACCAATGTGCCACACGACCACGGCGGCTATCGGAGACGAGGCTGAAGACGCTTACAGAAGACCGAATTTTAAAAATCTTTTTGGGCTTGCCCTGTAGATAGGGTGTCTTTATTGTACTTGCTCCCTCATTTAATGATTCGTATGAGGCGACTAAATTTGGGAATCATTTTATCTTTTACGTTCTTCGTCCTAACATCTCCCTTGGCACCGCCTCACTTTTGGCGTTAAGATGAGCGTTTACAGTCGTGAGGAAAACATTGGTTTATGTCCGCTGTCCGCAGAGTCTATAAAATGGTTGTTACTGCTCTGCATTATGGGAGAGGAAACTGGTTCGTCTGTATAGTCAGTATAATGCGACCGAATTGGGTGTCCTGTTGGTGTCTTCGGTATACGTAGAATGCCGCCTTAGTGAGGAAGCCGGCACCAGTTGCGCGTGCGCGGTATCTCGAGGAGAAAAACAGGAATCATATCTTAACCTCTCGAAACACACACTCTCCACAAACCTGCATTAATGACCGTAATTAATAAAAGGACGTTTAACAAAACAAAACTTATTGAAGTTTCTTTCTTTTGTTAAAAATGAGTTCGAATTACGATCTTCTCTTCTAAATAATATAATGACAAATATAGACATAAATACATGGTTACAATGTATATCATATCATAAACGATAACTGTTTCCCTATCCGGAACACGTTTAGCTTTATTGGGCATGTAAAGATAGGTAAAATCGTGTAACTACGTTTTGACAGACAACATTAGCATTCCTTATATCTCTCTGTCCGTTGTATGGAGGTATATTAACTGAAGTTTTGTAACGCTGGCATCTTTTTCATTTTATTTATTTTGTTTTGACTCTTTTTTTTCTCTTTTTTCCTTTTCTTTTCTTTGTTTTCTTTTTTTTGACGTCGATATCAATATTTTCAAGTCTAGGGCTGGCAATTTAATTCTAAATCCTATATTATATTTTACGTAGACTAGATGTTTATACAGTTTTAGATTGTATCCCTTGGATACTTACTATTCCTGTTTCGATGTAAATCATTTTTTTATAAATGTGAAAATAAATAAATACATAGATAAATAAATAAAACGCAAAAAAAAAAAAAATACAAAATACAAAACAAAAACAAAGGAAATCACTAAGAAAGTATCTATACATGCGAAGTATGGGACAACTGTGACAACAAATTCATTTTTATCAGAGAAAAAATATTAGAAGCTGCAAAAATAGCCACAGGGCTGCCTATATTTACAAAAACAAATTTCTTATATGAAGAAACCGGATGGTTACCTCTTGCGAAGAGAGGAGACGCTCGAAAACTGTCTTTATTTTATTCTATAGTTAACAATCTGGCACCATATTTTCTTATCGACTTATTGCCAATGCATACTATAGGAAATATATCTCCTTATAATTTGCGAAATGCACATTTCTTTAGAGAACAACAATTTCGTTTACAACTGTCAAAAAATTCTTTCTTTCCTTCTACTTCAAAACTCTTGAATGACTTGAATTACAGTATTAGAAACTCGCTTTCCTTCGGTTCCTTCAAGTGAAATGTAATCAAATCTATGGCAGTAAACAATATACAAATATAGGTATCAAGCAGTTTATAAGCTATGGTCCTAGAAAACTAAATATTCTTCACAGCCGACTAAGAAATCGAGCAAGTTCACTAAATTACGATCTTTTTAGAGCTTATCTCGTAGATTCGTCCTATTATTAATGTGAGCATCTCTGTGAAGACTGCTATCACTTTTTCCTAGTTTGTCCTTTATGAACACTCATCGCTGATCTATACGGTCCTGTCGACGTAGATGTTCTTTGTAAGGGTGATCCTAATATTTTTCTCCAGCCGACAATATAAAATCGCCAAAGCTGCACTTCATTCCCTGAAAAGGTCTGGAACAATTAGTAAATTATTACTTATTACATTTTCTTTTCCTTATCATGCTTTAGAATAGTTGTATAGGCCATCACGTGATCACTGTATATATATATCGTTATATCATTATTGCGGGAGAAGTTATGCATAAGTTGATAAATCTTACCGACTAATCCCATTGTCATTTTATGTCAATAAAATATGTTTAAACTAAGAAAGTATACTCTTAAGTCCAACTGTGACATCTACGAATGAAAAGGCGCGTCTAATTCCTATTGATTCTGAACTACATATTGTGAAAAAGAAATGTTTTAAACTGATCTCCATTCTATTCATCATGTTATGTTAAAACAAATATTGAAACAATCGTTGTTATAAAAGGAATTATATTCTGTGTCCTCTTACAGACTCAACATAATGTATCATTTTAATTACTATCATTATAAAATTAAAGATTTTATTTCCTGGTATGCGACCGATTGCTAATGCTGTAGTTCAAAAAATCCTACTCTGTTATCAACGGCAATGGAGTACCGGACGAGTCCCTGTACATCACTGGCATTAAGCTGACTCTTTAAGACATCAAAGGCTTTTTCAGGGTTTTTCTACAGATATTTCCTTAAATATCTCTAACCCTGTTCCGGATTTGGCATTTAACACTAAATGTTAAATATTCCCACCGGCCATCATGTTTAAATCTGTGCGATGAGTGTATGGGCTACACAAATATTTCATCGCCCCTGATAGTACTAAAGGGCTCATCATCCCAGCATGTTACAGTACGTAATTGTACCCTGTAAAACAATCCCTGTTTGTCACGTTTTTAAATGTGGGTCATTATCTCAGCGAGCACGTGGCTGAATTTCACATTATGGGAGGGGCGTGGTCGACAGGACGAGTAACAATGGCGGAAATGTGGCCTCGTTGTGAGATGCGTGGAGAGTCGACGGGACTCGGACCCCTATCTCTTTTCTGAAGCATACAAGGCCCGACAAATCCCGAGGCAACGCTACAATGAACAGGATAGACTTGAGGATTCATTTTCGGGAATAAATGACAAATTCGAAATGTTTATCGCGCTAGTGTGAAACAGATACATCTCCGCCGTTATCCTCCTCCCTAAACTTGTCAGTGTCATCCGGGCCGAAGTACATAGATTCACAAGGATGACATCAAGGCGTTCCAGCCTTAAACTTCTCATAGAAACAGAATCACATTGAAAAGACATAGTTATGATTCGTAACTATGTAGTAGGACAGCCAAATATACCAACAATGTAATAATACATTCCAATACAAATTGATAGTTAGATGCAGTAATAGAGACGAAAATTGACTAAAACCACATCATACAGCTGTTTTTCCTTCTAGTACTCGTCAGTGATACTAAAGGCATAAAGTGTTGATACCTTGGAGACGATTTACAAATCTAAAATAATTAGAAAAAATGTCAAAATCTGGAGCGGGAGATACACTAGCCCAGTGATTTGATACATTTTATTAATTGTCAGTATTGGATTTCAAAAGAACGCCAATTTCACCAGTAGGGTCTACTTTGGACCTGGACTAAAGTCGTCCACCAGTAGTGTCTACCTAGAACTGGGACTAGAGTCCACCAGTATTGTCCACCTAGAACTGGGACTAAAGTCCACCAGTAGTGTCTACCTAGAACTGGGACTAAAGTCCGCCAGTATTGTCCACCTAGAGCTGGGACTAGAGTCCAGCAGTATTGTCCAACTAGAACTGGGACTAGAGTCCACCAGTATTGTCTACCTATAACTGGGACTAAAGTCCACCAGTAGTGTCCGCCTAGAACTGGGACTAGAGTCCACCAGTATTGTCTACCTAGAACTGGGACTAGAGTCCACCTGTAGTGTCTACCTATAACTGGGACTAGAGTCCACCAGAAGTGTCTACCTAGAACTGGGACTAGAGTCCACCAGAAGTGTCTACCTAGAACTGGGACTAGAGTCCACCAGTAGTGTCTACCTAGAACTGGGACTAGAGTCCACCAGTAGTGTCTACCTAGAACTGGGACTAGAGTCCACCAGAAGTGTATACCTAGAACTGGGACTAGAGTCCACCAGTAGTGTCTACCTAGAACTGGGACTAGAGTCCACCAGTAGTGTCTACCTAGAACTGGGACTAAAGTCCACCTGTAGTGTCTACCTAGAACTGGGACTAGAGTCCACCAGAAGTGTATACCTAGAACTGGGACTAGAGTCCACCAGAAGTGTATACCTAGAACTGGGACTAGAGTCCACCAGTAGTGTCTACCTAGAACTGGGACTAAAGTCCACCAGGGGTGTCTACCTAGAACTGGGACTAAAGTCGTCTACCAGTAGTGTCTACCTAGAACTGGGACTAAAGACCACCAGTATTGTCCACCTAGAACTGGGACTAAATTCCACAGTATTGTCTACCTAGAACTGGGACTAGAGTCCACCAGTATTGTCTACCTAGAACTGGGACTAAATTCCACAGTATTGTCTACCTAGAACTGGGACTAAAGTCCACCAGTATTGTCCACGTAGAACTGGGACTAGAGTCCATCAGTAGTGTCTACCTAGAACTGGGACTAAATTCCACAGTATTGTCTACCTAGAACTGGGACTAAATTCCACCAGTATTGTCTACCTAGAACTGGGACTAAAGTCCGCCAGTAGTGTCTACCTAGAACTGGGACTAAAGTCCACCAGTATTGTCTACCTAGAACTGGGACTAGAGTCCACCAGGGGTGTCTACCTAGAACTGGGACTAGAGTCCACCAGGGGTGTCTACCTAGAACTGGGACTAAAGTCCGCCAGTATTGTCCACCTAGAACTGGGACTAAAGTCCACCAGTAGTGTCTACCTAGAACTGGGACTAGAGTCCACCAGTGGTGTCCACCTAGAACTGGGACTAGAGTCCACCAGGGGTGTCTACCTAGAACTGGGACTAAAGTCAACCAGTAGTGTCTACCTAGAACTGGGACTAAAGTCCGCCAGTATTGTCCACCTAGAACTGGGACTAAAGTCAACCAGTAGTGTCTACCTAGAACTGGGACTAAAGTCCGCCAGTAATGTCTACCTAGAACTGGGACTAGAGTCCACCAGTATTGTCTACCTAGAACTGGGACTAAAGTCCGCCAGTATTGTCCACCTAGAACTGGGACTAGAGTCCACCAGTAGTGTATACCTAGAACTGGGACTAGAGTCCACCAGTATTGTCTACCTAGAACTGGGACTAGAGTCCACCAGTATTGTCTACCTAGAACTGGGACTAGAGTCCACCAGGGGTGTCTACCTAGAACTGGGACTAAAGTCAACCAGTAGTGTCTACCTAGAACTGGGACTAAAGTCCGCCAGTATTGTCCACCTAGAACTGGGACTAAAGTCAACCAGTAGTGTCTACCTAGAACTGGGACTAAAGTCCGCCAGTAATGTCTACCTAGAACTGGGACTAGAGTCCACCAGTATTGTCTACCTAGAACTGGGACTAAAGTCCGCCAGTATTGTCCACCTAGAACTGGGACTAGAGTCCACCAGTAGTGTATACCTAGAACTGGGACTAGAGTCCACCAGTATTGTCTACCTAGAACTGGGACTTAAGTCCACCAGTATTGTCTACCTAGAACTGGGACTAAATTCCACAGTATCGTCTACCTAGAACTGGGACTAGAGTCCACCGATAGTGTCCACCTAGAACTGGGACTGAAGTCCACCAGTATTGTCTACCTAGAACTGGGACTAGAGTCCACCAGTAGTGTCCACCTAGAACTTGGACTAGAGTCCACCAGTAGTGTCCACCTAGAACTGGGACATAAGTCCACCATTAGTGTCCACCTAGAACTGGGACTAGAGTCCACCAGTAGTGTCTACCTAGAACTGGGACTAGAGTCCACCAGTAGTGTCTACCTAGAACTGGGACTAGAGTCTACCAGTAGTGTCTACCTAGAACTGGGACTAGAGTCCATCAGTATTGTCTACCTAGAACTGGGACTAAATTCCACCAGGGGTGTCCACCTAGAACTGGGACTAGAGTCCACCAGTATTGTCTACCTAGAACTGGGACTAGAGTCCACCAGTAGTGTCCACCTAGAACTGGGACTAAAGTCCACAAGTAGTGTCTACTTAGAACTCGGACTAGAGTCCACCAGTAGTGTCTACCTAGAACTGGGACTAGAGTCCACCAGTATTGTCTACCTAGAACTGGGACTAAAGTCCACCAGTATTGTCCACCTAGAACTGGGACTGAAGTCCACCAGTATTGTCTACCTAGAACTGGGACTAGAGTCCACCAATATTGTCTACCTTGAACTTGGACTAGAGTCCACCAGTATTGTCCACCTAGAACTGGGACTAGAGTCCACCAGTATTGTCCACCTAGAACTGGGACTAGAGTTCATCAGTAGTGTCTACCTAGAACTGGGACTAAATTCCAACAGTAGTGTCTATTTAGAACTGAGACTAGAGTCCACCAGTATTGTCCACCTAGAACTGGGACTAAAGTCCGCCAGTAATGTCTACCTAGAACTGGGACTAGAGTCCACCAGTATTGTCCACCTAGAACTGGGACTAAAGTCCGCCAGTAATGTCTACCTAGAACTGGGACTAGAGTCCACCAGGGGTGTCTACCTAGAACTGGGACTAAAGTCCACCAGTATTGTCCACCTAGAACTGGGACTAAAGTCCAACAGTGGTGTCCACCTAGAACTGGGACTAAAGTCCACCAGTATTGTCTACCTAGAACTGGGACTAGAGTCCACCAGTATTGTCTACCTAGAACTGGGACTAGAGTCCGTCAGTATTGTCCACCTAGAACTGGGACTAGAGTCCACCAGTAGTGTCCACCTAGAACTGGGACTAAAGTCCACCAGTATTGTCTACCTAGAACTGGGACTAGAGTCCACCAGGAGTGTCTACCTAGAACTGGGACTAAAGTCCACCAGTATTGTCTACCTAGAACTGGGACTAGAGTCCACCAGTAGTGTCTACCTAGAACTGGGACTAAAGTCCACCAGTATTGTCTACCTAGAACTGGGACTAGAGTCCACCAGTATTGTCTACCTAGAACTGGGACTAGAGTCCACCAGTAGTGTCCACCTAGAACTGGGACTAAAGTCCACCAGTATTGTCTACCTAGAACTGGGACTAGAGTCCACCAGTAGTGTCTACCTAGAACTGGGACTAGAGTCCACCAGTAGTGTCTACCTAGAACTGGGACTAAAGTCCACCAGTATTGTCCACCTAGAACTGGGACTAAATTCCACCAGTAGTGTCTACCTGGAACTGGGACTAAATTCCACAGTATTGTCCACCTAGAACTGGGACTAGAGTCCACCAGTATTGTCTACCTAGAACTGGGACTAGAGTCCACCAGTATTGTCTACCTAGAACTGGGACTAGAGTCCACCAGTAGTGTCTACCTAGAACTGGGACTAAAGTCCACCAGTATTGTCTACCTAGAACTGGGACTAGAGTCCACCAGTATTGTCTACCTAGAACTGGGACTAGAGTCCACCAGTAGTGTCCACCTAGAACTGGGACTAAAGTCCACCAGTATTGTCTACCTAGAACTGGGACTAGAGTCCACCAGTAGTGTCTACCTAGAACTGGGACTAGAGTCCACCAGTAGTGTCTACCTAGAACTGGGACTAAAGTCCACCAGTATTGTCCACCTAGAACTGGGACTAAATTCCACCAGTAGTGTCTACCTGGAACTGGGACTAAATTCCACAGTATTGTCCACCTAGAACTGGGACTAGAGTCCACCAGTATTGTCTACCTAGAACTGGGACTAAATTCCACCAGTATTGTCTACCTAGAACTGGGACTAGAGTCCACCAGTAGTGTCTACCTAGAACTGGGACTAAAGTCCACAGTATTGTCTACCTAGAACTGGGACTAAAGTCCACCAGTAGTGTCTACCTAGAACTGGGACTAGAGTCCACAGTATTGTCTACCTAGAACTGGGACTAAAGTCCACCAGTAGTGTCTACCTAGAACTGGGACTAGAGTCCACCACTATTGTCTACCTAGAACTGGGACTAGAGTCCACCAGTATTGTCTACCTAGAACTGGGACTAAAGTCCACCAGTAGTGTCTACCTAGAACTGGAACTAAAGTCCACCAGTAGTGTTTACCTAGAACTGGGACTAAAGTCCACAGTATTGTCTACCTAGAACTGGGACTAGAGTCCACCAGTATTATCTACCTAGAACTGGGACTAAAGTCCACCAGTAGTGTCTTCATAGAACTGGGACTAGAGTCCACCAGTATTGTCTACCTAGAACTGGGACTAAAGTCCACCTGTAGTGTCTACCTAGAACTGGGACTAGAGTCCACCAGTAGTGTCTACCTAGAACTGGGACTAGAGTCCACCAGTGGTGTCTACCTAGAACTGGGACTAAAGTCCACCAGTAGTGTCTACCTAGAATTGGGACTAGAGTCCACCAGTAGTGTCCACCTAGAACTGGGACTAGAGTCCACCAGTGGTGTCTACCTAAAACTGAGCCTAGAGTCCACCAGTAGTGTCTCCCTAGAATTGGGACTAGAGTCCACCAGTAGTGTCCACCTAGAACTGGGACTAGAGTCCACCAGTGGTGTCTACCTAGAACTGGGACTAAAGTCCACCAGTAGTGTCTACCTAGAACTGGGACTAAAGTTCACCAGTAGTGTCCACCTAGAACTGGGACTAGAGTCCACCAGTATTGTCTACCTAGAACGTGGACTAGAGTCCACCAGTAGTGTCTACCAGGAACTGGGACTAGAGTCCACCAGTAGTGTCTACCTAGAACTGGGACTAACGTCCACCAGTAGTGTCTACCAGGAACGGGGACTAGAGTCCACCAGTAGTGTCCACCTAGAACTGGGACTAGAGTCCACCAGTAGTGTCCACCTAGAACTGGGACTAGAGTCCACCAGTAGTGTCTACCTAGAACTGGGACTAGAGTCCACCAGTAATGTCCACCTAGAACTGGGACTAAAGTCCACCAGTATTGTCTACCTAGAACTGGGACTAGAGTCCACCAGTATTGTCTACCTAGAACTGGGACTAAAGTCCACCAGTGGTTTCTACCTAAAACTGAGCCTAGAGTCCACCAGTAGTGTCTACCTAGAATTGGGACTAGAGTCCACCAGTAGTGTCCACCTAGAACTGGGACTAGAGTCCACCAGTGGTGTCTACCTAGAACTGGGACTAAAGTCCACCAGTAGTGTCTACCTAGAACTGGGACTAAAGTTCACCAGTATTGTCTACCTAGAACTGGGACTAGAGTCCACCAGTAGTGTCTACCTAGAACTGGGACTAAAGTCCACCAGTATTGTCTACCTAGAACTGGGACTAGAGTCCACCAGTATTGTCTACCTAGAACGTGGACTAGAGTCCACCAGTAGTGTCTACCAGGAACTGGGACTAGAGTCCACCAGTAGTGTCTACCTAGAACTGGGACTAACGTCCACCAGTAGTGTCTACCAGGAACGGGGACTAGAGTCCACCAGTAGTGTCCACCTAGAACTGGGACTAGAGTCCACCAGTAGTGTCCACCTAGAACTGGGACTAGAGTCCACCAGTAGTGTCTACCTAGAACTGGGACTAGAGTCCACCAGTAATGTCCACCTAGAACTGGGACTAAAGTCCACCAGTATTGTCTACCTAGAACTGGGACTAAAGTCCACCAGTATTGTCTACCTAGAACTGGGACTAGAGTCCACCAGTAGTGTCCACCTAGAACTGGGACTAAAGTCCACCAGTATTGTCTACCTAGAACTGGGACTAGAGTCCATCAGTATTGTCTACCTAGAACTGGGACTAAATTCCACCAGGGGTGTCCACCTAGAACTGGGACTAGAGTCCACCAGTATTGTCTACCTAGAACTGGGACTAAAGTCCACCAGTATTGTCTACCTAGAACTGGGACTAGAGTCCACCAGTATTGTCCACCTAGAACTGGGACTAGAGTCCACCAGTAGTGTCTACCTAGAATTGGGACTAGAGTCCACCAGTAGTGTCCACCTAGAACTGGGACTAGAGTCCACCAGTGGTGTCTACCTAGAACTGGGACTAAAGTCCACCAGTAGTGTCTACCTAGAACTGGGACTAAAGTTCACCAGTAGTGTCCACCTAGAACTGGGACTAGAGTCCACCAGTATTGTCTACCTAGAACGTGGACTAGAGTCCACCAGTAGTGTCTACCAGGAACTGGGACTAGAGTCCACCAGTAGTGTCTACCTAGAACTGGGACTAACGTCCACCAGTAGTGTCTATCAGGAACGGGGACTAGAGTCCACCAGTAGTGTCCACCTAGAACTGGGACTAGAGTCCACCAGTAGTGTCCACCTAGAACTGGGACTAGAGTCCACCAGTAGTGTCTACCTAGAACTGGGACTAGAGTCCACCAGTAATGTCCACCTAGAACTGGGACTAGAGTCCACCAGTATTGTCTACCTAGAACTGGGACTGGTGTCCACCAGTAGTGTCTACCTAGAACTGGGACTAGAGTCCACCAGTATTGTCTACCTAGAACTGGGACTAGAGTCCACCAGTATTGTCTACCTAGAACTGGGACTGGAGTCCACCAGTAGTGTCTACCTAGAACTGGGACTAGAGTCCACCAGTATTGTCTACCTAGAACTGGGACTGGAGTCCACCAGTAGTGTCTACCTAGAACTGGGACTAAAGTCCACCAGTAGTGTCTACCTAGAACTGGGACTAGAGTCCACCAGTATTGTCTACCTAGAACTGGGACTAAAGTCCACCAGTGGTTTCTACCTAGAACTGGGACTAGAGTCCACCAGTAGTGTCTACCTAGAACTGGGACTAGAGTCCACCAGTATTGTCCACCTAGAACTGAGACTAGAGTCCACCAATAGTGTCCACCTAGAACTGGGACTAGAGTCCACCAGTATTGTCCACCTAGAACTGAGACTAGAGTCCACCAGTAATGTCTACCTAGAACTGGGACTAAAGTCCACCAGTATTATCTACCTAGAACTGGGACTAGACTCCACCAGTATTGTCTACCTAGAGCTGGGACTAGAGTCCACCAGTAGTGTCTACATAGAACTGGGACTAGAGTCCACCAGTATTGTCTACCTAGAACTGGAACTAGAGTCCACCAGTATTGTCTACCTAGAACTGGGACTAGAGTCCACCAGTAGTGTCTACCTAGAACTGGGACTAAAGTCCACCAGTATTGTCTACCTAGAACTGGGACTAGAGTCCACCAGTAGTGTCTACCTAGAACTGGGACTAAAGTCCACCAGTAGTGTCTACCTAGAACTGGGACTAGAGTCCACCAGTATTGTCTACCTAGAACTGGGACTAAAGTCCACCAGTAGTGTCTACCTAGAACTGGGACTAGAGTCCACCAGTATTGTCTACCTAGAACTGGGACTAGAGTCCACCAGGAGTGTCCACCTAGAACTGGGACTAAATTCCACCAGTAGTGTCTACCTGGAACTGGGACTAAATTCCACAGTATTGTCCACCTAGAACTGGGACTAGAGTCCACCAGTATTGTCTACCTAGAACTGGGACTAAATTCCACCAGTATTGTCTACCTAGAACTGGGACTAGAGTCCACCAGTAGTGTCTACCTAGAACTGGGACTAAAGTCCACAGTATTGTCTACCTAGAACTGGGACTAAAGTCCACCAGTAGTGTCTACTTAGAACTGGGACTAGAGTCCACCACTATTGTCTACCTAGAACTGGGACTAGAGTCCACCAGTATTGTCTACCTAGAACTGGGACTAAAGTCCACCAGTAGTGTCTACCTAGAACTGGAACTAAAGTCCACCAGTAGTGTTTACCTAGAACTGGGACTAAAGTCCACAGTATTGTCTACCTAGAACTGGGACTAGAGTCCACCAGTATTGTCTACCTAGAACTGGGACTAAAGTCCACCTGTAGTGTCTACCTAGAACTGGGACTAGAGTCCACCAGTAGTGTCTACCTAGAACTGGGACTAGAGTCCACCAGTATTGTCTACCTAGAACTGGGACTAGAGTCCACCAATAGTGTCTACCTAGAACTGGGACTAGAGTCCACCAGTAGTGTCCACCTAGAACTGGGACTAGAGTCCACCAGTGGTGTCTACCTAGAACTGGGACTAGAGTCCACCAGTAGTGTCTACCTAGAACTGGGACTAGAGTCCACCAGTAGTGTCTACCTAGAACTGGGACTAAAGTCCACCAGTAGTGTCTACCTAGAACTGGGACTAGAGTCCACCATTATTGTCTACCTAGAACTGGGACTAAAGTCCACCAGTAGTGTCTACCTAGAACTGGGACTAGAGTCCACCTGTAGTGTCCACCTAGAACTGGGACTAGAGTCCACCAGTATTGTCTACCTAGAACTGGGACTAGAGTCCACCAGTAGTGTCCACCTAGAACTGGAACTAGAGTCCACCTGTAGTGTCCACCTAGAACTGGGACTAGAGTCCACCAGTATTGTCTACCTAGAACTGGGACTAGAGTCCACCAGTAGTGTCCACCTAGAACTGGGACTAGAGTCCACCAGTAGTGTCTACCTAGAACTGGGGCTAAAGTCCACCAATAGTGTCCACCTAGAACTGGGACTAGAGGCCACCAGTAGTGTCTACCTACAACTGGGACTAGAGTCCACCAGTAATGTCCACCTAGAACTGGGACTAGAGTCCACCAGTAGTGTCTACTTAGAACTGGGACTAGAGTCCACCTGTAGTGTCTACCTAGAACTGGGACTAGAGTTCACCTGTAGTGTCTACTTAGAACTGGGACTAACGTCCACCAGTAGTGTCTACCTAGAACTGGGACTAAAGTCCACCAGTAGTGTCTACCTAGAACTGGGACTAGAGTCCACCAGTAGTGTCTACCTAGAACTGGGACTAACGTCCACCAGTAGTGTCTACCTAGAACTGGGACTAACGTCCACCAGTAGTGTCTACCTAGAACTGGGACTAAAGTCCACCAGTAGTGTCTACCTAGAACTGGGACTAGAGTCCACCAGTATTGTCCACCTAGAACTGGGACTAAAGTCCACCAGTATTGTCTACCTAGAACTGGGACTAAAGTCCACCAGTGGTGTCTACCTAGAACTGGGACTAGAGTCCACCAGTGGTGTCTACCTAGAACTGGGACTAGAGTCCACCAGTAGTGTCTACCTAGAACTGGGACTAGAGTCCACCAGTAGTGTCTACCTAGAACTGGGACTAGAGTCCACCAGTATTGTCTACCTAGAACTGGGACTAAAGTCCACCAGTAGTGTCTACCTAGAACTGGGACTAGAGTCCACCAGTAGTGTCTACCTAGAACTGGGACTACGACGGCGTAAAGATTCTATCTAAGACTGGGACTGAAGTCCAACAGTACAGACCGGTCCGTTTCTAAGCTTCCCGAAAAAACACAAACCGACACGGGCAGGGAGAAAGTATCGAACCACTTACCTCGGATCATCACCGGAGATCACGTGGCCGGAGCTCTACCCGACTGAGCTATCGCGGCTCCCTCGTTTTAGATTTTACAGCATTACATACAAAACTGACAAAAACTTTTTGATACGTTGGTAATAATTTCTCCGTTTTGTTAAAAATACTTCAGAAAAAAATCATTTATATTTATGAAGCAATAGATTATTGGCTGATGAGACAAACGTTTTATATAGGAAACAGTTAGACCGCTAAGTGTTTTATCTTTGTCAAGCATGCTGTTTGGGTGACAGCATGCTTAAAGTATTGATAAAACATTTTATTAGAAAAGCACGAAAACGTGGCTGTGTTATTGGTAACATGATCACAGCCTTATTTAATCTATTGATAGTGTATTCTGTTATTCTGTTAAAGATCGACGACGAAATAAAGCATGAGATCTCAACAACTAGCCAAATTATTGAATTATATTTTGAAATTGTCAATTTTATTGATATTTGAAGAAAAAAATTATCGCTTGAAAAATAGGAATTTAATGTTGTATTGTCAATTGAACCTATCGAATATAGGTACAAATGGTTGGGAACGTTCATAAGCCCTTATCTTAATTCAATAACACATGTTGCAGCCTTTAACAAAGGCAAAACGAGTATAATACTGAGCGGTGTTATGCAATACATCTGCACTTGGGCTTAAACAATAATCTTTTCGATTTCAGATATGAAAAAAAAGTCTATCAATTCCATGGCGTAGTGTTTTAACAATAGACTGCGTGTAAACGCCCTCAGACGGAAACACATTTCTAGGAACGAGAAGGAATGTGTAATTATTTCTAAATAATGTACAAAATCTGCATTAAATTTTAAAGGGACATCAAAATCATTGTACGATATTAAGTTGATCATACAAGAGAGTCATTTTAAAATGTCTGAAATCACTGCTACCCTAATTCTCTTTTATATAACTTGACATTCTGCGGGTTTCACTTAGATTGTCATAGAAGAGGATACCTCTTGCTGAATATCTAGTTTTATGCGATCTGTTTAAGGGTTTCTATTGATTATTTTTTGCCCTTAATTCATCAAACTTTAAAATATTACTTTCTGCTATTGTTCTACAGTTAATGTGTCATGATGGAATTCGATTATTAGTATATTGTTATAGACAAAACAGAAAGTTTTACATTCAGTTAAAGTTATTCTCGAGGATGAAATATACCTCCCTAAAATTGAAAATAGAAAATTTGGTTATAAGCATGGTTCGTGAAATTATTAACGCAAAAAAATGCATTAATCCATCTGAAGTAAAATCCGCGAAACTTAAATCCGACTAAAACAACAACCTTTCCTGTGGGAACATGTTTTCTACGAGGTTCGAGAGGTTAAGTGTCTTCTGTGTTATCTGAAGAAACATCTCTAATAGTTAAACTATATTTCACATATGTTCAAATAAAATAGCCACGTCATTTGCATTCCTTGATATAAAATCCGGAATCCTATAGAGTATTTTATATCAATAAAAATACTTTCCATTTGGATATCGAAGGCAATTGTCATGAACATATTCGTATGTTTAATTTCTCGTTTTGCGAAAATCATTATGACGCACTATTCAACACTGCATTACTACATGTGAATATGGACACTACCGATCTAAACGGAATGATAGTTGCGACCAGCTGTCCGCCTTACAAATACGGGCTTATGTCGTAAGAAAATCGTGAAATATCCGATTATATAGTCATGAAACTGTATTCTAAATACATTTTAAAGTCCGTCTGCGCTCCCCAAATGGGCCCCTACTTCCGGTACCCCGGGCTTCGTTGATGAAGCTGACAACATTTATTGACTACAAAGGCCTTGCCGCGCTTTTATTGTTTCTGTTGTCGTCTGCACCTGCCTGCGTCTCCTGCTCACGGCGGACAGACCTCTACATTGAATAATTTATCGTACACTTTTCTTGTCCAAGCAAGATAGAGTCGCACTGTAATTAGTACACTGGCAACTCCATGACTGAAATATTGTTCTTATTTGAAATATAATGACCGGTGCGGAAGACATTGGCGTAGTGGGGTCGCGGGTGCCGACCAGAGCAGACACTCGCGACACCGTTTATGTCGTAAATATGGCCTGATGGTATGCTATCAAAATCTTTTATGGAATTGGATTCCAACGTTTAATTTTCTTATTATTTATGTCTTTATAAAATGAAAGAATTTCACGATATTTCAATGTTTGCTGGTTACTCTAGATCTGTCTGTATACATATTTATGGCGCTTTCTGATGCTCGATTAAATAGCCACTTGTCTCCCTTGCAATGATAAAGAACTGGATCCTTACCATACGTACAATGTACATACATGTATACTTTAAAAATAAAAATGTACGCTTTTTCATCTGATTGCTTCTCTGCAGTAAGATTAATGGAAATATCGGTGTTATTCTTTATATATGTTATATTATGAAGCTTGTCACGCTAGATAAAGGTATGGATGTACAATTGTACAGTAATATTACCCCAAATTACTAACATACCAAGCTATCTTCTCATATATCTCACATTTACTACCATGAGCCTAGATGTACTTTTTTGTTCATGAATAATTTACCCTCAAGATAGAAATAAATAAAAGAAAATGAGCTCTTAAACGACTATAAACCTACTTCTGTCCTTGGTATTTAGTGACATATTGTAAAATATCGCTAATCGTCTAATTAACACGAATTGATTAACAGTCAATAGTGAAGAGAGTATACGAAGGTTTGAAGTTCATATATACAGTATATATATATATAAAGTAGGTCGGGAGTCATATTTCTCATTCTATATTTAAAACTGCTTGAGAAATAAAACCAAAACCTATTATTTTTCCAACAGTATGGAGCTTCCTGCAATATGTTACAACGGATACATCTTAAATTGATCATTATGATATAAAAATAGGAAGGCAAATTTCTACCACCCATATCAACAGGCCGTAGTAGTATGGTATCCCTTATTCTCTAACCAGATCTTCCGTATCGCAAGGTTTACATTACATATGAGGCGATTTGTGTACCTAAATGTTGCTTATCAACCAAATTGTGATATACTTGGCAAATGATTTCCGACGATTGCACAAAAGACACATAGGTAGTAGCACATTTCAAAACAAAATGAGAGTTATATACATTATAACCACAATGAATTACACTGTATCACAGCTGTATCGTCCTTCTGGGACTCGTCAGTGATGCTGAGAAACCATAGAGTTGTTTCGTCCTTTAAGGACTCGTCAGTTTTACTATGGACACCATTCAACTGTTTCGTCCTTTTTAGGACTCGTCAGTGATTCCAGGGACATCATACAGCTGTTTCGTCCTTCTGGGACTCGTCAGTGATACCAGGGACATCATACAGCTGTTTCGTCCTTCTGGGTCTCGTCAGTGATGCTGAAAAAATAGAGTTGTTTCGTCTTTCTAGGACTCGGCAGTTTTACTAGGGACATAATAGGGCCGTTTCGTCCTTCTCATACAGATGTTTCGTCCTCTATAGGACTCGTCAGCGATGCTAGAGATATCATACAACTGTTTCATCCTTTTAGTACTCGTCAGTGATGCAAGGGACATCGTACATCTAGGACTCGTCAGTGATGGAAGGGACATCGTACATCTAGGACTTGCAGTGATACCAGGGGCCTAAACGTTTGGTCATAGTTGGCAACAAAATCACTCGAAATAGGCCGGGAAATGACAAAAGCAGGATGGGGAGGCTTAAATGATCCATAATATTTCAATATTCTCTAATGGATTTATTACCTCGCCTTAATCAAGTGATTAGTATGCAAATTATCAAGTGATCGACACGTGATAATATTCTCAATAGATGTTTTAAGCCACTCGTTGTCATGTACTGTATTGTTGTTTATCCATTCATTGTTGTCTTAGATTTAAACTATCTTTTAGTGGGATATTGTTTTTGTTTATATAAACATATTTTATTTTATCTTGATATATACAATGGAATAGGCATGAAGTTATGTAACTTATACTAAGCTGTAAGGAGTATAATGTAATACTATTGTTAAGTTCAAGTTCTTTATTAACTTTGAGTCTTCCGACTAATAAGTATCCTATACAAACACAATATACAAATGTACATAACATTGACAACATCAAAACATAATAAATAGTGTACCATGTTCGCAGTCTGTGACGGTGAAGAGAAATGACAAAATAATAAATATACAAATTCATAACCAATAATGTGGTCATTTATATATCCATCATCTCGATTGGTATTATTTATATTAAATAATAGACACATCAACAAATACTATATAAGATCAATTACAATAAAACTTTTAAGCATGAAGGCCATTTTTGAGTTTCATAGTTTACCAGACTGCTATGTAAATGACAACTTATAAAGTTTTTGTTGAATGTTTATGTTTGGACAACAAATATGATGAAATTGACCTCAAATTTAATCATCTTGTATGCCCCTCTTCTGATTCAAAATTACTACTTATTATGTTCCTTTCCTAGAAATTCTATTGAAATTTCAAATCCCATTTTTGTATATTTTTGTTTATGTTCTTAGTGTACATGTCATGTTAATAGTCCTTTGCTCATATTGCTGGATGCCTGCACATTTGTTTTTATGCATGCCGAGATGCCACACTTCCCAGGAAAATTATCAAGCCTTTATCTTTGATAATGGGTAATGATTATTTGTCTCACAGAGTGGCTATCGGTGCCTTTTATTCCAAACCCCATGGACGATTGTTTATGAAATATCTGTATCTTTTCTTCTCCTACTATACAATATTTTCCTATTTCAAAAGTGCTGTCAAACAAAAGCTGGCTTGTTTAGTAAGCTCATTAAATCTGTTTTTATCATCTGGTCTGAACAATTTAGAATTTTTGTTCATCTTGTTATTACTATTATTACAACATATGGACATTTAATCAAATCCTGGCCCGGGGTCTGGTGAACTTTCAATTTTTCATCTAAATATAAGAAGCGTTAGAAATAAAATAGAATATGTCGAAAACTTTGCAGGCGAGTATGATGTAATTTGTCTAACCGAAACCCATCTTGGTGCTACAGTCCCTACAAGTGAATTGCTTATTGACGGTTTTCTCTCCCTTTTAGACTTGATAGAAATTTTGCTGGGGGTGGTATATTAGTATATATAAATGATGAACTGAAAGTTGATAGGCTAACTGATTATGAAATTCCTGAACTTGAAGCCATGTTGATACAAGTTCTTCTCCCCGATGAAAAGAAAATTATATCAGGGACAGCATATCTTTCAAATTATCATGATGTTTAATAAATTTTGGGATAGTCTTCGTGTTTATCTAAACAATGATATAGACTTATCTAGTAATGTTATTTTATTAGGAGATTTTAACGTGGATTTGCTAACAATGTCTCAGAACCATGTTTTCGCAGACATAATTGATACTTTCAGTTTGAAAAATGTTATACATGAACCTACAAGGATAGGTTTTACTATATCTAGTTTGCTTGATCAAATCTTATTAACAGACTCTCTTACGTGTATAGCCTCTTCAGTTATAGAAACTGATAAATATTTACTGATCATGAAGGTTGTGTTGCTTACATTCATGTCCCTTTCAAAATAAAACCAGTTTAGAAAAGAAGAGTATGGTTATACAAAAGAGGTAGTTTTTATTTATTAAATAATCTTATCAGGGAATATGATTGGAATACTCTTTTTGCAAATTGTAATTCGGTCGATACAGCAAGTGCTAGTTTTACAAAGGTTTTTCTTGACTTTGCCACTAGATGTATACCAAAAAAGGATGTTACTATTAGGCTTAAAGATAAGGTATGAATGAATTCTGATTTTAGGAAAAAAATATGAGAATACGTGATAAACTAAGAAGAATATCATTAAATTCAAAACATCCAAGGTTTTAAAAACCAGAAAAATTAGGTAAATAACATGAAAAAACATGCAAGCGAATCTTTCTATTTCTGATTTACTTGAATGTAGGTGATCTCATTGATTATTGGAAATTAATTAAGCGACTAATAGGTAACTCAGGAACAGCTGAGTCTATTCCTACTTTATTAGATCAAAACTTTGGTCATTTATATGTTGATGACAAAGACAAGGCTAATCTATTGAACGAATAATTTTATAGTATCACTAATATTGATGATAGCAATACTAAAGTGCCTATTTTGGAGTCGAAAACTAGTAGCCTTTTAAATTCGGTTATAGTCAGCTCTAGTGAAATTTGTGATGTACTAGAAAAAATTGAAACTTAGGAAAGCTTCAGGTGAGGGTTGAGTAAGTTACCACATGCTTAAATACACTGCTGATACAGTCTGTAAACCTCTTTCCCTTTCCCTATCTTCTTGTACCTTTCCAAATATTTGGAAAGTAGCTAAGGTCATGTCCCTTTTTAAAAAGGGCAATAGACATTCTTCATCTAAATATCGTCCAATCTCTCTTCTGTCTTCTGTAGGCAAAGTATTAGAAAGGGTCCTTTTAAAGCACTTGTATAAAAAATTTTTTTGAAAGTGATTTATTTTATCAGTACCAAGCAGGTTTTATGCCTGGTCAATCAACAATTTATCAACTAATAGAAATATATCACAATATTTGTTTAGATTTAGAAGAAGAAAAAACACATGTATGATATTTTGTGACATTTCTAAAGCCTTTGCCAGAGTCTGGCATAAAGGTCTTCTGGTCAAGCCAAGTTCATAAGGTATTTCCGGTGACATTGTCTTGGATTAAAAACTACTTATCAACAGCACTTCTTCTGATATTGGTATGATAGGGACCAGAGTTCATCAGGGCTCGATTCTCGGGCCTCTTCTTTTTCTCATTTATATGAATGATATAGCAGATGAACTAGAACCAACAGCTCGTCTATTCGCTGATGATACTTCTCTCAAAAAATCATCTTCTTCTTTTTAGAAAAAATGAATAGGTGGGCAAAAAAATGGCTACTTACTTTTTATATCAAATTCTGATGATATTGATGATGATCTTAATTTAATATTTGATGAAAATTTATTAAATTTCAGTAGTTCCCATATACATCTTTCAATTCAAATGCAAATTGGTCTGATGATATTGATGAAGTTTATAAATCAATAATGAAAACAATGAATGTCTTAAGGAAAATTAAGTATATGCTAAAACGTGACGCTCTATTAAGAATTTATAAAATCATTTATATTAACTGTCCTGGAATATGCGTGTGAGGTTTGGGACGGTTGCTCTCTCGTAGATTCAGAAATGTTAGAGCGGGATCCGCGCGAAGCAGCGATAATGAAAACTGGTTTACCTTCTGATGCGAAAAATGAATCTTTATATATTGAATCAGGACTTGAACTACATGTACCTTCTGATAGAAGGGCCAGAAGAAAACTACAATTATTATACAAGATGAATAGTAATTTGACTCCAAGCTATCTATCACATTTATTACCCCCTCAGTAGGTGATAACAATCCATATGTTTTAAGAAATAAGGAAAACTTCAGGATTCCAAATTATCGACTTTCTGCAACACACAAAGCTTTCTTACCTTCTACATGAAGTAACTGGAACTCTTTAGATGATGTTATCAAATCCCTACCGCTCTCATCTTTTAAACTAGCTCTCACAAAATGTTCCCAAAACTCAGCCCTGCTTCTAAAGTTATGGAGAAAGAGAATTAGATATTATACATGTTAGATAAGACACCATTGTAGCTCCCTTAAAGATGATCTCTTCCATGTAAATCTAGTTCAAGACTCACAATGTGCATATTGTGGGCATTTTTGTGAAAATACATACCATTTCCTTTTTGAGTGTCAAAGTTTTTCCACTGCCCGTTCAGAAATGTTTAATGTATTAAATTACTCGAATATACACATTAAAGTTGTGTCGATCTTTATATCACCATTTGCATAATTACATGTATGTACAATTGACTTATTTCAACGTTAAATTTGTTAATGTCTATGTCATCAATTGTGTAAAATGTTTTGCTGATAGGAGATGGTTTCATAAGTTGTCATAACTTGTGCCAAATCCTTTGTACCAGTTTTGTACAATGAATATGTTTAAAGTCAACATAATAAATACGTGCCAGACACAATATACTTGGAGAGCATAACTAAGTTAATGAAATTCTTTTGGCATTTGCCGCTTTAATATACTTGGCCAATTTTTTTCTAATTCTTTGGTATTTTGTCCGTTTAATAACTGTATCAATTTAAGCATACTTGATTTTTAAAATAGTAACTTTTCACAAATATCTTACGTACATTTTGTATATCAGAATAACATGTGGATTCGCGCGTTCAAGCACATGAACAACTACCAGCACTTCGAGTCAAATTATGTACATTTTCTATAACTTGCGAAAGAATAAAAAAAGAACAAAATAATAACCTTAATGGGTACATCTGCACGTTAGCCAGTCCAATTGTCAGCATGCGCAACATTCTCGATGTGATTGCATCAAGTGCTTTGTGTTAAACAATATCCAGTTATATTAGTTCATATTTCCGTGATATTTTTATGTTTTCCTCTATCGGTTAAAGAAAACACGATATACAGAATGTACCATTTCATCCACACTTCGTTTTACACTTGATGACTTTGCTTAAACATTACACAATGGAGGCATGCAAATTTCATGACATAGACGGAAAGTTTTCTAACGTCATCAGCGATACAACGTCGGCGGGTGGGCAATCTGTATAAATTTAAGACTGCTTATTGTATCAATTACTTACTTTAATGTTTTGTTTTTTAAGCTTCAAAATGACTGTTAAAGTATATGTAACAGTTTCTTACACGATATCAAACACACTTGATAATTTAACGTCGGGAAAAAATTAGATGAATGGAGAGACTACGACGCTATTCTTTGAATGACAATAACGTTTTATAAACATTTAAAACACATAATTTAATATACCGATCTACCAAAATACGTACACAAAGACTATAACAGTATGATCAGCAGACAATGATCCATTAATACAATAAGCATTAAATCAATCCACAAAACGACAAGTAGATATCAAATATACAATACTTATAGAGCGAGTATCTGATACAATAAGTATTAAGCGATCCTTCATTGCAAAACGTATAGAGCGAGATCTCCGATGCAATAAGTATAGAGCGAGCCTAAAATGCAATAAATCTACAAAGTAATAAGTATTTAGCGAAATCTCCAATGGCATAAGTATAGAGCGAAATCTACAATGTAATAAGTATTTAGCGATTCTACAATGTAATAAGTATTTAGCGATTCTCCAATGCAATAAGTATTTAGCGATTCTCCAATGCAATAAGTATTTAGCGATTCTCCACTGCAATAAGTATTTAGCGATTCTCCAATGCAATAAGTATTTAGCGATTCTCCAATGCAATAAGTATTTAGCGATTCTCCAATGCAATAAGTATTTAGCGATTCTCCAATGCAATAAGTATTTAGCGATTCTCCAATGAAATAAGTATAAAGCGATCCTCCAATGAAATAAGTATAAAGCGATCCTTCAATACAATAAATATAAAGCGATCCTTCAATACAATGACTATTAAACGATTCTCAAATGAAATAAGTAATAAGTGATCCTCCAATGAAATAAGTATTAAGCGATTCTCAAATGAAATAAGTATAAATCGATCCTCCAATACAATGACTATTAAGCGATCCTCCAATCAAAAAATGTATGTAGCGATTATCAAATGAAATAAGTATTAAGCGATCCTCCAATGCAAATAAGTAAAGAGCGAGTCTTCAATGAAATAAGCGTTTAGAGATTCTCTAATTCAATAAGAATAAAGCGATCCTCCAATGCAATGACTATTAAGCGATCCTCCGATGAAATAAGTATTAAGCGAGTCTCCAATGCAATAAGTTTTAAGCGATTCTTCAACAGAATAAGTATTAAGTGATTCTCCAATGCAATAAGTATTTAGCAAGCCTAAAATGAAATAAGTATTTATCGAGTCTACAATGCAATAAGTATAGAGCGAATCTACAATGCAATAAGTATAGAGCGAATCTACAATGCAATAAGTATTAAGCGAGTCTCCAATGCAATAAGTATTAAGCGATCCTCCAATTTTATGGAAATATACATATGAATATATCACAGAAAATCCCCAAACACATTTGGGCTATTTCCGTATAGTTAATGCAGTACATGATATACGGCCATTATGCTTGCATATTTATTTGGGGAAATTTTTTTTTTAAAATGACTTTTTACTTTACCTGTTTCGTAGGAAAAATTGCGTTTCTGTGGGATTTAAAGGCAACACTTTATACTAACTAAAAGTTGTTCTCTGATTCCTTTTTGTATCCTTTATATATATATATTGTTAAATGGAAATTGACAAATAAAACATAGTTTAAACTAAAGTTGTAATTCAAATATTAACAAGGGTCTTAGCTGTAATGAATTAATGCGAATCTGGCCAGATTTCGAAAATGTATCAAAAATCAAACTGAAATTGAAACTCATAAAAAACAAATCAAAGAGTCATACTTTTGGATTTATAATCTGTAGACTTATCATTGAATCTGTGTGTGATATTGTAAGGGGAGGGGGGGGGGGGGGGGGGGGGTGTAGAGTCTAGGGAGTAATTTTACTGCTTACCGTCTGTCATTCCAACTGGTATACACCACAATAACATTTTAACAGAAAGCGCCCCAGCCTGATCCGTCACTTGTGACAATGTTAGACTGTGGTGATAATACATTTAGTGTTTTTCTCCCACTATTTAATCTCCACAGCTCCACTCTGTTGGCAGTACTTGTATCTCCGCGATCGGCTCTACTTTAACAACCACCATCTAAAACATATACTGTCATCTCGTTATGAAAATCATCAAAGCACAGTTTTTTAGTTTACATTTTGCTCTAGCGATAGGGGGCATTAAAATAAGAAGCGATGCAAATCTACAATTGGTTTTAATGGTAAATGGCTATACAACAGTACGTTTAACTCACGTTTTATTACACTTTAAAAACTATTACAAAACACAAACAGTCCAAGCTTCACTCCATAAGTGTGTTTTTATATTGATGTATCTATCATTTTTTTCAACAATTGCATTCCTTTTGATAACAGCTTTGTCGGGGAGAACTTTAATCTAAATACCTTTAATCTTCTCAGTATAAGGAATAATCTTGCTGTTTTCAATTTCGTGTGAAATGTTTTTAATATATTTTTCCAGATTTTCTCACTCGCCAAGAAGATTATCGCGAGCAGAAAGTCCATTATCTCTGTGACGTGCTGGTTACGTATACACAGCTATCTGATATTAGCCGATGTCGTCATCGTGTAGGGAAAACAGACTCTGAAATATTAAGTTCACTTGCATCAGAGTTTGCAAAACTGTCATGTTTTACCTAGCTGAATCAGATCAACGCTGGAAAAACTTACAATGTTACATTCCCTTTTTAACCAGACTTGAGCTTTTAAACGCCGACAAATTAAACTGAGTTAGTAAAGTACAGTTATGTTAATCATATTATTGAACCAGTTGCTGGAACGTTATTTTTAGGCCTGACACTTTTACTCTAATAAGATCTGTAAAAATGTCCTTAGATTCAATATGATAATATATAGCAGTGTTGTTAAGTTGTTTTTTGATTGATAAACTGTAATATTGACTCCATTCAGAATGATAAATCTCCTATGTTAACTCATTTCAGAATTAAAAAGTTAACTATTTTAAAATAAAAAGGACTTTGATAAATGAGAACGTGACTTGAGCGTATAACTAATTTGAGTACACGACTGCCAACACCACGTCACACTCTGACAGCATTGACTGTTCCAAAAACATCTAAAGCCGTAACATTCAAAACTTAAAACAACATCGAATCACTGCGTTACTGTAACAATATCAATATGAGTGGTCAATGTTTTAGAGAGCTGCTGTAACGTCATTTGTAAAATAATGTAAACTGTATTTTTCGGCATAGCCGTATAATATTCTTTCGGCCCCGGATATGACGCGACAGGTGGCGTTACTGGTCAAGATGAAGTATTTGATTGGTCAATGTAGCAGTAAATGCAAAATGCAGATATGCAGTTAGAAACAAAACAAAATAAGATTGAATGCAAGCTGAATAAGTGGATGTATCTTTTAAAATGACGCATCAACACAATTATATTCCGGATTCAAATGCAGTTTTATTATCACACAAAAATTATTCAAACTGATATAATTTTGTTATCCGTGCTGAAACGCATTAATTCATTAATTTATTTCACCAGCAGTTTACATAATTATAGCCACCATCATTAAAACTATGCCGTTTATCTTTTTTAAAGATATTTCTTGTTTACAACACTTGCGCAACATGTTAAACTGTATACAACGTATAGTAATCATTCTTGTTGTCCTGCATGGAAGCGCGCGAGGGGTCTTACTTTGGGAGGAAACCGGAGTACCCAGAGAAAGCCCACGTGGTCGGATGGGTGACCCATATCTTGTTTTATATCCGATCAGGGAATCGGACCCCGGCCGCCTGGGTTAAAGGCGAGTACGCTACCATCGTACCACACGACTACCCGTCGGTCCTTCAACACACGTTGGTGTTTCGTTTCAGACATACCAGGGCTGATTGATAAGTTGTGGGCCTCGTATTGAAGGATTGGAATTTTGCCGGACATATTGTATCATTTTTCAACATAATCCCCTTCAGTATCTATACACTTTTGCCAGCGGTGTTTAAGGGCCTCAATACCACTTTTATAGAACTCCTTTTCTTGGTTGTTCAGAAAGCCATCCACTGCATGTTAGGGTTAGGGTTAGGGTGCCTGAAATAGTTCAGTTTTGGACACAGATGAAAGTCTGATGGAGAGAGATCAAGTGAATAAGGTGGATGCTCAATCAATCTAAAGCTACAATCGTGAATGGTTATCTATCGTGGTTTGATTTGACACTGTCCATAGTAACGTCATGTTATAACAAACCCTAATGAAAACGGAAACTATAATTTCTAGATAATCAATAAACGATGGCAAAAAAAACAAAAACCAAAGATTTGCATGGAGACCATTGGAAAAAGTACATAAGACCAGGTGTTTCAAAGTTGTAAGCGTCTTTTGCTTACCGGTCTAAATCTTGGTTAAATAGAGGACAACACAATTTTTGCTTGGCAATAGTGTTCAATATGATACTAGTACTCTTCCAACAGAAAGGCACTGGATCGTAATTCTTATTAAGCGAAGATAGGGTAAGTCACAGTCTGTGTGTATTCGTGAGTATTCAGTCAATACGGTAAATTAAAATTAGTGCCAACCACGAAACAAGAATGTCTGGTTTTATAGAAGAACCGATTTTGTGAAGTTAAATGATATTTTATCCCAATATGACTGGAATGAGTCTTTTATTAATAGTGGTTCTGTGGACAATGCCTGTGAAACTTTTACTAACGTATTTTTAGAATGTATTACATTATGTATACCTTCCAAAGAAGTTATTATCAGGCCAGGAGATAAACCATGGAAGACTTCGGAACTGAGAAAAAATCTAAGAATTCGAGATAGGTTACATAAAATTGCTAGAAAATCAAATTGCTTTCAAGATATTTTAAACTTTAAAAGGCAGCGTAACAAAGTTAATAATATGAAAAATTATACCCGTTTAAATTTTTATTAAAATGTTCATGGTATTATTAAAAATTATTTTTCATCTGATCCTAAAGCTTACTGGAAGTTGATTAAACGATTGATGAACTCTAGTGGAACATCACAAACAATACCAACTCTAGTAGATTCAGACACTGAAACTATGATTACTAGGGATATCGATAAAGCTAAATTACTAAATAAATATTTTTGCAGTATCATTCGTATTGATGAACGCAATACTCCCATTCCAAATATTACACGGAAATCTGATAAAAATTTAAAGTCGGTAAGAATAAATTACTCCGAAATAAGTGATGTACTGCTGACACTAAACTTGGCAAAGCCTCGGGTCACGATGGAATTAGTCATCATATGTTAAAAAATGTTTGTCATACTATTTGTAAACCTTTAGAGTTATTGTTTAATATGTCATTGTCAGTCGGTGTTTATCCAAAGCTGTGGAAAATAGCAATAGTTGTGTCTTTATTCCAAAAAGGTGATATATAATATACACTCTCCTTCAAATTACCGACCAATATCTCTTTTGACTACAAGGTTTTTGAACGTGTTATTTTTAAACATGTATTTAATTATTTCATTGAAAATGCATTGTTTTACAAATTCTACTGTGTACCAATTAATTGAAATCTACCTTAACCTATGTTTATCACTTGAAGAAAGTAAGCATACGTGTATTGTTTTTGTAATATTTCTAAAGCTAGCATAAGGGCTTGTATATAAAGTTAAAATCTTATGGAATTAGCGGGGAATTATTGGCCTGGTTAAAATATTATTTATATCAAAGAAAGCAAAAAGTTTGTGTAAATGAGTCCTTTTCGAGTTTAGGTTCTATTGACGCAGGAGTTTAACAGGGTTCTATCCTAGGTCCTTTGTTATTCTTGATCTATATAAACGATATTGCCGATGTCTTTGACTCTGCATCACATCTTTTTGCTGACGATACGTCTCTACAATACTCTTCCGCTTCCTGTCTTGACATTCAAACTATTCTAAACAGAGACCTTGAATCTTTAAATAGATGGGCAAAAATTTGGTTAGTAACATTAAATCCCGATAAAACTGATGTTCTTTTTATCTCAAATAGTAATGACATCGACGAATTAGTTGAATTAGAATTCAACGGTAATATTTTAGACTCTACGGATCGTCACAAGCATTTAGGCGTTACTTTTAGAGTTCGAGTGTCAAATGGGAAGGGGGGGGGGGGGGGGGGGGTGGTTATATTGAAACAATCTATTCTTCAGTTATGAAGAAAATTAATGTCTTGAGAAAATTGAAATTTTTGTTAAAACGTGATGCTCTTTTAAGGATATATCGAACCTTTATTTTACCTGTTTTAGAATATGCCTGTGAAGTCTGGGACGGTTGTTCAAATTCAGAATCTGATAAGTTAGAGAAAGCGCAACGTTAAGCTGTAAGAATTATAACTGGCCTACCATCTTATGCCACGACAAATTATTTATATTTTGAGACGGGGTTAGAAACTTTATCTCCCAGAAGAAAAAAAAACTGCAGCTCTTTTATAAAATGAATATTCATCAAACACCTGAATATCTTTCTTCCTTCCTCCCCTCTACAGTACAAGATCATGTTGGCTATTCACTAAGAAATATGGGAAACTATAGAATCCCTTTTTACAAGTTATCATCAACAAATTCTTCTTTTTTACCTTCTACACTTCGTTTTTGGAATAACCTCGAAAAATCTGTAAAGTCATCAATATCGCTAAATGTATTAAAAAAATCCTTACAACTCGTTGTTGCTTTTTCTCCTTCATATTTTGGCATGGAGGATCGTAAATTAAATATTATACATACGAAGCTGAGATATCAATGTAGTTCTCTTAACAACGACCTATTCCGATTAAACCGTGTGGAAACCCCTAGCTGTTCATGTGGATATATATGTGAAAATGTGCATCACTTTTTCTTTCAATGTAGCCTTTATACTGTTGAGAGAAACGTCTTTATTCGACACCTGAACAATTTGAATTTAGAAATACCTTGCGATTTAGATTTACTTTTATTCGGTAACAAAGATTTATCGTTTGAATGTAATTCAGAAATATTCTTGCATGTCCATACTTTTATCCAAACTAGCAATATATTCAAATAATAAAAAGACTGATTTATTCTCTTCCCTTCTTTTCTTCCCTTTCTCCTCACCCGTCTGTTTCTCCTCATCCCTTTTTCTCTCCCTCTCTCCAACCCTATCTCTCCCTTTTTCTCTTTTTCTCCCTCCAAAAAAATAATGTAAATTTATGTATAATATACCAATTGCATATTCTTCTTTATTTTGTACATTATTAAGGAAAGGGTGATCACATAAGTTGTAATAACGTGTACCCAGTCCGTTTGTAAACTTTTTGCAATAAAATAAGTTTAAACTAAACAAGAATGTTGCGTGAATTGCTTCAATGATGTTTGTGTTACTGAGGGATCGTTCCCGCGTCTAACATTAAGATGATGATAGGTTATGGTGGAAAGGTTTCAGAGAAGGAATCGTGATGACGTCAGATTGATACCCTATGAAAGTTTATTCGTGAAAAATGACAATACTTTATAATATACAATTATAGCATGTTGATGAGGTCGATCCATGATTTTATTACACAAACCAAGCACAATATCAACCGAGGACTAAGCTTACTTTATTATTTTTTTTTCAGATAAAAAAACACATTTAAAAAAAAAGATCTAGATAATCTTATTGTAAACAATTAAAAATGTAAAGAATGTTAACAACCTTGAACAAAGAGAATGGATACTAAAAGTACCATAACAGCAGGTGTTTTGTTTGTTTGTTGTTGTTCTTTGTTCTTTGTTGTTGTTCTTTGTTCTTTGTTGTTGTTTTTTTTTTTTTACAATTTTGTTAATTTGTTTGTATAACTTTAACATTTCTTTGTCAATTAGTTACTTTGGAACAATAGTAAAATTATCAGTGAAATTAATGTAGATGGAAAATGAGAGGGATGATTGATTTATAAATCAAGAGTTACATCTGTGATATCAATGCCGACATCACGATTCTAAATGCTGTTTCTGTAGGCGATAAGCCTCGCTTTTTTGTACACTTCCCCTTTTTTGTTACAGATTTCTATGTAGAAATCAGCTAAGTGTTCCTCTAGTTCATTCAAGTCGAAGTCCTCAAAATTGGCTGAAAGACATTTCGATGTCAGATATCAGACACCCCCTCAGAAGTTTCAGGGCAGTGAAAGTTGTTAGTTTAGTGTTTTTAGAATCAACTCCATTATACATTATACATTTGTTTGTCCACTCATGACGGCGAAGCAAATCTTGACTCAAAATCCTCCGTGGCATTTATTATTGTTGTCATATTTAAATCCATTCGGAACACCTCGTTGTTACGGAAACAAAACTAAACTCTATAAGAATTCCAGAAAAAATCAGAAACGTTTCAAACCTAAATCTATTTTTAGAGACATCAGGTTTATGATATTATTGCAGCATGCTATACTGGTTTTTGTACCGTGTCACGTGATGTGATTCTAACCAACAGAAATCACTTAAATACAACCACAACAAAATAAAGTTATTACATTAATTATATCCTGTTGCGTTGCAAGACTACTTTAAAATCTGCAATTATAAAAAGACTAGCGGGTAATTCCAATTTGCATGTATGCGTGCGATATTTGTTTCCATTTTGTATATGAAATTTAAATGTTGATGTTAGTTTTGCTTCCTCCTCATAAATATCTAATTAATACAGCATTGCAAGCATGGAGAACAATTTAAGTTTTCAATTCCTTAGGTAAACACGAATGTTCAACAGATCACGAAACTTGCAATTCAGACAAATGAAATTGCAACTATAGACTGGTTCCCATGTCCTGGACATGAAACTGGTGAAGAAAAAAGGACGGAATCTTGATCTATCAGATGTCTGTGATGAACAAAAACTTCCCTATACAATAACCAATTAAACAAAAAAGATGAACAGCGCTTATGATGGACAGTAAATATATCGTTCTATACAGAGCAGCCTACCACAAGGGTACTTTTATCGACAGTTACTATTTCAACTTTTTAATAGAAACTTTATATGATTTCGCCTCGTCCTGGAAACTTAACAGGTCTGCTTGCTGATCATTTCACTTCTTGTTACAACATTTCACGACATTTTGCTTGATTAACAGTTTGTTAATAAGTTAATTGATAATTTAAGCCTTTTCCTTTCAGATTATCCCCTGCATTATCTGTGAATGGAACGTGTAGGTGTTAAAAATGTACGATGAAAGACAAAAGATCAGTTTGGATATTATGAAACATTATCATATATATCTAAATCTTATATCTTTTGCAGGTCTACAATTGCACACAAACGCCACCAAGCTAAATTGTGTACCATGAAAACAACTCTAGTACAGAGTTATATATACATAATTGGTCATGTAGTAATAACGACAGTACAGACAAGTAAATTGTCGAAGTTTCGAGGCAATCCATCCCTTTATCATTACAGCCGATCAAATACAGACATACATTTTGTATATGTATACTGAAAGACCAGCACACACACGTGAGTATCGTTTTTAAATGAAAATCTAAAATTGTGTTTTATTTGTCAATTTCCATTAAACAATATATATAAAACATATAAATTATACCAAAGGAATCAGAAACAAGTGTCAAGACATTTATATAAATCTGAGGTAGCAGTGTACCGTAAAAATGCCCAATTCTGAAAAATATGGCACATGTCTTAGATATATTGTATGTAAACATTGCCAGTTAACCCTACATATAACCTCTAATAAAGTATATATATTTGTAATCTGTACAACATTTGCAATTTTAATAAAATTCTCTGCACATTTTTTTTCTGAAACTTATTTGAAATTAAATATCTCTATCCCAAAGACAGAATCAATCTTGTTTTGACATATGTTGTAAATTAAGTTTTCCTGCTATCTTACCTTTCTGTGCGCTTCCATTTTTCGCTGTAGGCAAAACTAAATTTCCTGTGTAAACACACTTTAGGAAAATCCGGAACCAATTTATTAATTTTTGTTTTAACAAATGTGAAGCCTGTATGTACTACTTCATACTGAATATATCAATTATAGTGTACATTTATTTTTATTATTTGCATAACAAAAAAATCGCCCATGGCCAGGCTGTCCTCCTGTAGTGTGGTACCTGGCACCTTTATACAGTCAGAGACGCATATACCTGATATACAAGTCTCTGATACAGTATATAGGTTGGCATTACATAACAGCATAGACATAATAAAACACGACATCGTATCATTATGACAATATATAGTCTAATATGAAAAAAACAGTTAGAGTTTGGTCAAATAATTAAATTTATTGCATTTTTGCCAGTGAAATATAGCAACGATGAGCAGTGAAAATATAAGATTTTACAGTGAAAATATAAGATTTTGCAGTGAAATTATCTTTTAATTTATTTTTTTGCAGTGAAAATAAAAGTTTTTTCGTTTTTGACCAATCAGAGCGAACCTTTGCATTAACCTCATTAAAACTTACCGATTTTTTCAATCGAAGCGAAGATAGATCAATTGGTTATTTTGCTGCATTTCTGAAATATTCAGACTAGTTTTTGACAAAATACTCACTTGACGTAAGCTATTCATGCACAGATTATCTCTTATGACAGAATATTTCGATATTTTTCACATGTGCTTCGCACTCGTGAAAAGTGTCTATATTCTGTCATGAAATATATGTTATATTAAACGGGAAACCATATATATTGTAGTTAATAAAAAGGGAGGAAAATGTTGATTTAGTAATATTATAGATACTGCGTATGCCGATTAACGTATATAAAACTATGATACAGAGTCGTTTCGTTCTTTCATCACTTGTGATATTCCGACTTCCCCTCACCAGAGACTTGTATATCAGGTATATACGTCTCTGCCCTCACAGACTCGTGTGGCGATATCACGTGCAATATCTGAATGGGTTTGTTTTAGCCTTGACTTCTGTCACTTATAATGACAAATTACAAATAAACTATAAGGAAGAGAAAACAGGACGTCAACAATTAAATAAAACGTGCCCCTTTTGTGCGATGTACGTCTTTAAGACCCGGATGTTCCAATCAACGACCAATCAGACAAAACTACAAATGGCATGACGTTGTTATATGTAATGATAAAATCTCAAAATTAAATATCGAAACAGATTATGGCGGATTTCGCAAGAGAGCAGTGAAGCGAGAGTATTTGTGAGCATTTGGCCATGTTAAATATATTCGGGAAGTAAGGAGAAAATGATCAAACGAGAAATGGAAAAGCAGGGGAGCTGATTTGATTTTGGCTGGGACAGATGTGGGGGCCGAGGTGTAAAATGAAGACATTGCGGTTGATTACACCAACAAATGTAGCGTCGCTCAGCGTCTCCTTACAACCACGTACCTCCAGGGCAACCACTGAGGATTCCAATTGAAACAATCAGACATGTATTTAAACATTAATACTCACGCAGGCCACTTCAGTTTGTTTTTCACAGTTTTTAAAGATGTTTGTCGCCTTTTTAGATTTGGAGGTTGTCGTTACTTTACTTGACATTTTGTTCGTGGGCGAAATACAATATAGGGTTAAGAAATTCCTTCTTGATAAAGTTATTGTTTTTCGTTAAAATACACTAGGTATATTGGGAAATTATACATTTAAATATAACGCATTGGTAACTATTGTTGATACCGGCTCCATGTGCAGTACGTATTCAGTATGGAAAATAGTACTTTAGAGCACAGGCATTTATAGCTATAAATCGAATAAAAATATTGAAATATCTAATACCTAGTATAGATCTTTATAGAATCTAAGGCTCAATAGACGTGTGCTGTGTATTAGGTTTTTAATGTTAACAATATAATACATAGTATAGGTCTTTATAGAATCTTTATAAAGATAAATGCCAGATATTATAATTTTATTTCATTATTATAATTACAAATGCCTGTGATAAGGGCATATACGCTTGTACTCTATCAGTCCAGTTACATGGTATAATTGTGTACGAAAGGAGGTGTATGATGTTTGGACACGCCCAGGAAGGAACACGGCATACTATGTAGACAATACCGATTCTATTGGAAGATACATGTATATGTACCTCATCAATGATTTCATATTATCGTCGTCACACTTGAACACATCAAAGTAACGACTATCTGGTTACATGTAATGAATGGGAGATACCATCTATTATCTGCTGATGAACATCTTCTCGCCTTTTCCCTTTCGTTTTATCCCGGAAAATTAATTTGCCAAATTTTGCACCATCCTAATCTGTGATGTAATACGCAGCTATCAATTACGTATGCACTGCTTGCGTTCTAATTAATTGGCTGGCTGGAGATATGATGTTAATTGGATGCCAAATGGATCTCGGTGTGAGTCTATGGTGAAGGTATTGGGTGTGTGTTACTATATATACGTCTTCGTGATCAGGGTACAGCCTCGTCTCCACACTTGCTGTAATTTGACATCAGGGATCGTATGATTATGACATGGATTATCAGCAAATTTCTTCGTTTTGTTTAGTACCTGACGTACACCATGTATCGTCAGAAGATTTTGAGAAATGCCTATTAAAAATTAAAATCGGTCATATGAGGAAAAAAACCAATTCCTCTTATGAATTCATATGGAAAGGATTAGAAGTAGGAATGCATGTATTAATAACTTTATTGCATTTTTGCCAGTGAAATATAGAAATTTATCAAGCCAATAAAACTTATATTTTCACTGCAGCGATGAGCAGTGAAAATATAAGAATTTGCAGTGAAAATATAAGATTTTGCAGTGAAAATATAAGTTTTGCAGTGAAAATATAAGTTTTCCGTTTTTGACCAATCAGAGCGGACCTTTGTATTCACCTCGTTGAAACTTGCCGATTTTTTCAATCGAAGCGGAGATAGATAAATTGGTTATTTTGCTGTATTTCTGAAATTTTCAGACTAGTTTTTGACAGAATACTCACTTGACATTAAGCTATTTATGCATAGATTCTCCTATAACAGTAGAAAACGCGACCAGTCCTTTCAAAATGGCGCCGTCAACTTGACGTTGAGTAACGTCACAAAGAGATGACGTCATTACTGATTCCCGCACTTTTTGACGCTATTATTTTTTCGATGTTTTTAATTCTGTTTTTAAGTTTATGAAATGCAATAACAAGAAAATTGAATGGTTCCCCGTTAAATATAACATATATTTCACGAGTATGACAGACTATAGATATGTTCACGAGTGCGAAGTACGAGTGAAAAATATCGAAATATTCTGTCATACGAGTATATATTAAACGGGGAACCATTCAATATCCTCTATGAATTAATTAAATTGATAAGTTATAAAGTTTTAAGAGAGTTTATTGAATTAATAATAATGATCAGACCGACCGAGTCCTATCCCACCACTCAAACTGAAAATTTCAAATTAACTTTACCGAATTTCCAAACTCTTTTTTTATATAAATCTATACAGTTGTACTTTATAAAACAAGTATACTATTTTCAAAAATGCGAAAGTACGCCGATCATCCCCAAGGCCACCCACCTCTCATTACTCTTTCAAAGACAAATTACAAACCCACACGTGAATTTCACGTAAAACATCACGTGATCAAATCAAATCCCTGTTATACAGAAAATGGCGCTGCTTGTATCAGTAATGTGCCCCGTTATTGTGTCACAGTAAAACTCGGGCAGATGTTCGCTCATTATTTCTCTTTATTTGATAGATGTTTTACTTCATTTATTTCGCTTCAATCTTCATTTTTTCCATACATTGTCGATATATAGCCGACGCTATTGAACACACAAAACGGTGTCTTTTATTATAACAAACGGAATTGAGAAAGAATTGTCTGCCATTTCAACATATTATAACGTTTGAAATCTTATTCCAGTAAATGTGATTTTAATCCTTAGTCGATTTCCTGTTTGCTTTCCAATGTGCGCGTAATGCCTAAACACGATCGTTACATCTTAGTGCGCGTTCGCATGCCTCGTCGTCATTGATAGTCTTGTTTCAGGACAATTTCTCAAGGAGAACCCCAAATTGGCCAATTACACACACCGTATACATCCAGCTAATTAACGCACACTCGGCCAATGTTTTCCGCTCATGCCATCATCCGTGGGTAGCTTTTGTAGTGGTATTAATCGGAGCAGACCGAGAAATGATTTCTTGTATTTTATTGCACACGTTTGACACGTGTGTAGAGTTAAACAAACATGCATTCCTTTCTGTGGACGATAACCCGAGTTTTATGGAGACTGAACAAACATTCGGACATCGTTCCGTACTTCTTCAATTTGTACACATTGATGGACTACGACAGAGAATGGGAAGTAAATTCAGAACCTATTCCGGACCGTGTAATCCGCATTTGACGACCAGAGTCTAGACTTCAGTCATAATGGTAACATTTGGTTGGGCTGACCTTAAGAAAACACACGATTACGTTGGTGAGACGGGCGCGACCATAAGGGCTCTCTAGGTACGTCCTGTCTGTTTTAATTGTGATAGTTTGTTTCGTCAAGGCCGAGCTGTCGACCCGTCTCCATGTAAAAAGCCCTGTGTGTGGATGTAGTGGTACTATACTGACTACAAAAAAGAATAGGACTCGCAATAAAGGTTTTGAAATAAAACCAAGAAAAAACTAGTTCCGAATTTTTATTTCACGTTTTTTTCCGGAATGATTATTTAAGTTCTTTTTTCTTTTTAGATGGAGTAGTATTTATTACTGCGGTTTTGAATGCATTGATTGGCGGAGTTTGAGAACCGGTGTTTTCACCGGAAATATTCAGAAATCTCATCAATTTAATGTATTTAGTATATCCTGGTCCATACGCGTACGGTATATAAAACGTGAAGAGTTTGGATACATGTACAATAAGTGAAAATGTATGTCTAGAAAACTATAATTATACATCTACATCATTAGATACCAATGTATGCCTAGAAAACTATAATTATACATCTACATCATCACAATGTAAGTAGAATTTGGAAAGATTGTTATATTCATTATTTGGAGGAAATAAAGAGAACAATGATATATCATCAGACACAGTATTAGATATGTACCATAAGAAAACTAGATGTCTAGTAGAAAACTATAAATAAACATCTATATTAGTATATCAAAGGAAATGTAGATATCTATTGTATAATAAGTATATAAAACGAAAATTACATATGCATATAGATATTTATAACATAAATTACATTGTTTTATATTACATATAGTATAGGAATATTAGACAAGACTTAATTATAAGACATTATATGAATGTGAAACGAAAAGTGTTTGTATGACAGAGTTAATAGTATCTAAAAGTGAAATCTCGCGTTTTAGCCTGTTATCAATTTACCATTTTTAAACAACACTTGTGGATGTATCATAGCCTTATATTGTTGGAATTGATGTGTTTTCGATGAGAAAGTGAATGATAACGTTGGCATCGTTTGGAACAAATTTCTAATCAGAATTCCTTCCAGAGAAATAGACTATTGAAATGGTCGATTGAATTCTGATAAAATATGCGGAAGGATCAAAAACTACTTTTAAACATCGTCGGTATAGATCCATTTCCGTATCATATATATAAATGACCATGTCCGGATTTGTCATCGTTTTATCGAGACAAGGTTTAACACGAAATTCCCTGTTTGTGATAAGGTCAGAGCCTTTTGAAGGTCGAAACGTCTGACATACTTGACGCTAATTACAATCGAACCGTTCGCGATAACCCACATTTTCATCTATTCCTAATTTGTGAAATCTCACACCTCGGTTCCAAAATGGTGTCTTAGGCACTAAAGGAAACAAGCATCACCCGTCAGTGGAGTGTTACATTCCTGAACAACTGGAATGGCCAGAGGACGAGTCTTGTTTAGTTGAGGACTAACTTTCTCCGAAACACTTCTGACGAACCGCCATAAGCAGTTTAGCTAAATGATTGTTGGATTTGTTGAACTAACGAGATTATCCTATTGTCGTGGCCCTTATCTACCTGTTACCAAATATAAAACACAATAGATAATTGGATCAGATGTACTAAGTGCTCGATAATCGCATCGATCTTTTCACCTGTGTTTTTATTGAACGGTTGACGGGTTTACACTTGGACTAACATCTCTCCCGGCAATTGATACGGTCCGGTGATGACTCTCTCTGTTATATAATTGGTTAATTCCGGTTCCGTTTTTGTTGTACGTTGACAAGATAATGTTAGGTGAAGAGCTATCTCGGGTGTTATCTTAAAGTATTTTAACAATGTGTATTTCAGCATGTCCACACCCGAAGATATTTATCAAGTTACACTCTGATGTTGCCATTTATACAGAAAATGATAGAATGGTGTGAATCAAAACAGAACGATTTGCTTAAATGGAATCGAAAACATATTCTACAATGTCACGGACTTCTATCAGACAAATCTGTGATTATATATGTAACTTACATTTCATAGAACATCGGATTAGATTTGTAAGGAAATGTTTTGATATTTCAAACATCGAGCAGGAATGTTAGATTAAAATAAACATTATTTAGAGCAATATTTCGATGCTGAAACATTTCATTTCCGAAAATCCATGGGTTTCGGCAAATAAAAAAAAAAAGGCCACACGCAGCATAATATGCCATACAATTATAACATGATACTAGGCGGATCTAAACGAAAAATACAAGAAGAGGAATGAGAATAACTTTGATTTGGTGTTTAATTGATAATCTTTGAAATAGTAGTTCTGTGCACAGGGACTTGACACAATTTTCATGAGATCTGTACATAACAAATTACTGATAAAACACCTCATTCTTGTATCTTTTAAAACCAGTAGCTAAACAATGCACACGTGCTACACGAATATGTATATATTTGTAATTTATCTTGATTTAACTCTGCTTACTGAAGTGTGTACAAGGCCAAAATTATGATTATATTCCGTTTCGCATCGCTATTTCTTGTTTGTAGATGGACACATTACATGCCCAGTGGTGCCAAACAGCTCGGTACTATAATTACAAGTAAATGCATATAAACATTTATCAATCCGAGCGTTCAATCTGTGCATGTTACACAAATAAACAAGATTGTAGAGAGAGAGAACAATGTTTCAATAAGTTTTGACCTCTTGATGTATAAAAATGAATCTATAGTCCGCTTAATTTCAATAAAAGACTTAAATCAAAATCAACACTTTCTGCATTTTACACTTAATAATTACAAAACCTAAACTTTGTAATATTTCTCATACATGTATTTCTCCCTGTTTCCATGACAAATAAGGTAAAGCGTAAGTAAGCTACTACAGCTTAAAATATCCTACTAGTTAAATAAACCACATCTTACTTTCGTTTTCCATACTATTTACATAGCTAATGATGACATGATAGATGTGACATTTCTATACGAACTTTTACATAGACTATCAATTACATGGCTAACATGGTTAAGGAACACGGATAATTGCATTACGTACAGAACTGTGCTGTCATTTGTATCAATGATAGTGTCTGATGTCTGTCAAAAACTTATCAATGTCCGACCGATACATAATTACATTAGCATTATCACAGTTTCCTAATACAAACTCAAGATAACTCGTTACTTTTGTCACAAGAGCTGATAGTTGCTCACACAATTTGCGATATGTATATGTATATATCTACATACATTAAACATGTGCTTACACGTACATTTTGTTTACGTTACAAAACACAGAACAGGATGTCGATTACCATTGTTATTTATATCATATTGGTTATATCAACGAATATATAAAAAAAAAAGTTTTTTCGTTGTTGTCGTCGTGACATTCTCGTTGTCGTTATCATTGTCGTTGTCGTCGTTGTCGTCGTTGGCTGATTTTGTTCTTGTTCCAGGTACAGTATAATTGGTTAATGCAGTGTGATTTACATGTAGCTAGTGTTTGTCTGAATTCTACATACTAGTGGATCTATATTTCAGAGATTTGACTCGCTTACATTAATGAGATCGTGATGTGTGTCTTACAAGTGTTACACTCTATCTATGTAGGTATCTACAAGACGGTTGTTAATTATACACAGCTTAAACTTAATTAAAGTACGCTAATTAACCACATTAATTGGTCAGTATTTCTCGTACACGAATAACAAATTCATCAAGATGATCCACAGTATATTTTCATTTAAAATTATTGAATTATTTTAGATATTTTTATTTTAATATGAGGTCAAAATGCAAAGGGACTTGGTATTAATTTTTTAATTAGTGCGGGCCGTGCACTACATCCATGTATATGTATTAACATAAGTATAGACCATCGGTTGGGAATTTTTGTACCAAATGCCTGTGTTAAAATGTTATTTCTAATGTCCATTTAATAGTCAGCTGATTCATAAATTCGGTTAGAGTTACAAGTGATAATTAGCTTGAGAAAGGGCGTGCTAGGTGAAGTAATACATGTAAATGTTACTAAAAACAAGAATATTTTCACGTAAAACACGACCATGTTATCCGATCAGCAAAATATCTCATGGTCGGGGTCAGTACGGGTCATATGCAAATGACGGGAAAATAATTTGCATGAGTCATTGGGTACATTGTACACATACTTTATGATTCGACATACACTTCTTCCATATTATTGGCAATACTTAACGTGACAGCGAGCTAATGTTTGTTGGAATGTCTGCTCCCTGGTGTCCGTCGGGGGTCTGAAATATGCAAATGATGACGAGTCTGTCACCTACGACACGTCCTTGAGTGGTGCAGATCCTGGTGGGGTAGAGGAACCAGGTACACGTGTCTCTCCCCCTCCCCTCCCGGGCGGTCTCGGATGTTGCAACAAACGCAATGGATTCCTTCCGCTGGTATAGACAAGTTCAGTTTGTGTGCTGAATTTTTACAGTTGTCAAATGATATTCTAATAAATAACACAAATTGTGTAACATCGTAAACGTTTTGTACGTCAAGCTGTTTTTATCTTTATTGTTCCGTGCTATTTTGAATAAAGAAAGAAATAATAAATCCATACTATTTTACATGTATTTATGTAGAATCATGATCCTTACGAAACGTACCGATAAGAGTTGTTTTTTTCCCACACGGAATAAGAATACATGTATATCACTGTACCTAGTTGGTCGTTTTAATAGGTTATGTAGGTGACCTTTTCATCGACAAGGCGGGGCCTTAGAAAATAAGATGATATTTGACAGAGTTTCAGAAAAAATCAGTAAAGAAAATCGAGAAATGTATCTCCTCATTCCGTGTGTTCTGAAGCATGCGTTAGGATATGTTTTGTCTTTAGAAATATGACTTTATAACATGATTGATGATTGATTAAAACATATTTTTAGAAAATGTTTTTGTTTAAATTCGCGACATTTGTGAATACCAAAAGAACAATGACTTTATATTTATATTAATATTCTTATGACTCGATTATGTTTCCCAATATTTAATTTAAGTTATTAATGATTTTGTTTTATTGTTTTCTGTTATTATCACTGCAAGTAAGCAGATTATTTAACCTCACTTTAATGTAATCTGAAATGGTTCGACTTTACAGCCCAAAAAACTTAAATATATAATCATTGTTTTTTATGATTATATACTACATATGTAATTCACCAACACCTATGGTTATTGGTCATAATTGGTTTAAAAATACCTTAAATTTCATTTTTTTTTTAAATAATTTCCTGTAGATTCGCAGAACGTCTGAAAGTCATGGTCAACCGTTTATGCATAAACAAAACATAGTTAATAATTGTCAACATTATTTTCAATATCGGTTTATGAAATGAATGTGGAAACTTCATTTTTCCTGATCCAACCTAGACAAGACTTAGGACTTTTACGGGTATATAGTAATACTATAGCTACGGAAAATGTACATCCCCTATACGAGCCCTTGAAGTTCCACTTCGCACTAAAAACAATGTGTTTTTGCGTGAAGTTTTGTTTATCTTTAGCTTCATGTACGCATTATAAAAGCTTAACATGTCTACCTAAGTCAACAAATCGTAGCCACCTTACGATTTTTGTCTTAGCAAACATACGATGAAGCAATCCCGTGTCCCCGCGCCACAACACAGGTGTAAGGGGATATACAGCCACAGTAAAGTTGGTCAAATATTGTGATAGAATGTTATTTATTTTTCGTCAAAATTCTATATACTTTACTATGTATATGGTGACCAAGCTCATACCTGCTCTCTATATAGTGCGCTATGTCCACTGACCGGTCCGAGTGACCATATCCGCTGTGAAGACTTTCGACAGGCAAAATAAATATTGTCTCAACTAGGTATTTGGTAAAGAAACACCGTTATTTGTGGATAAGTTCTTAAGAAAGTTTATACATTTATAATCCCCATGTGCGATAGTCTCGATCGGGCGATTTATCGATTTTATTTGTAAATTTTGGGATTGTTTTTTTCTATGGAAAACCACGGACTTACGTATACATTATGATAATAAAAGCAGAATTAATTTATTAGACACAGAGAATTAATAAAACGCATTCATTTGTATTTCTTACCAGACAAAAAGATACGATTTCATTTACTTCGTTTAATACACAAAGGTATTATTTATGTTACGAATAATCACTCGTCAAATGTATCGTTCAGTAAAAAAAATAAAATATTACATTTAGATTGTATGTGTCCCTGTCTGGAAATAGACATTATACGATATATTGATGTTTTTATTTATATAATTTCAGAAATTTTAATTTCAAAATGAAATATATCTATACGAAATATTTTCCTTAGCGAAAAGAGATTCATACTGCATCGCTGTTCATTTTGTTGTAGGTTCAGTTATAATTTCTGAAAGTCCTCGCTCTCCCGTATCGATATCGACCGACAAATGTTGGACACGCCTCCTTTCGTGTTTGCAGCCGTAGGCTCCAGGGACTCGCTTTGATTGACGTCGCTCTGTCGTATAAGCCACGCCCACTCCAAGGGTGTCTTTCAAGTCTTATACCATGAAACGGTACACACCGGTTTCACCAATAAAAAGCTGACTATACGCGAGAAGGACCTACCCCAACCGGTCGTTATTGATGGTTCACACCACTCGCATACACACAACCAGCCACATCTCAACATTCTAAAGTGAAAACAGAGGAAAAAAACTCCGGATTGACAGACTACAGGGAGTTGTCATTCAGCCAAAAATTGTCTACATGTTTGTGAAGTCCAACAGCGTCCATAGGCAGGACTCAGCTTTGCTCTAACCAGGAAATACAGTTTCTTCTACAAGTACACTAAAAATTGGAAGTGTTAACCAAATGTTTGTAACGGGTGTCTTTTGTAATGCTATTACTGTTTAGTTATTCGACTACTTACTGGAACAAAACACAAGAAGCTACCCGGTAAACACTGGACCGATTCACACTACACGAGCTGAAGGAATCCACTTTACTACTTTTGTTTTTCTGAGTTTGTGATATTTTTCTTTAGTTTCATCCGCCGAGTTGTGGGTGTTCACCCCTCCCTCACGCCCGTGGGTGTCCACCTCACCCGTATCCCCGCGGGAGCTGGCCCCACCTATCACCCTGGCGGTTGGGGGTAAAAACGCCGCGGTGCAATGCGCCGGGTGTGAACGTCCTATCCTGGATCGGTTCCTGCTCAACGTCCTGGACAGGGCATGGCACGTGAAATGTGTCCAATGTTCGGACTGTAGGTGTCCACTCACGGACAAATGCTTCTCCAGGGACGGAAAACTCTACTGCAGAACAGACTTCTTCCGGTAGGTATCAGCCAGTAACTCGACTCCGACAGAAGTATCTAGTTTCGGTTTGTCCAATACGACCTTGCATTTTTCAATGTCCAAGTTTTATTTCAATTCACAAAATTTTTTACAACATATTTAATTTATTTCATAAAAATATTGAAGTATTAATAATTTATTAGACGTGTAAACTATTTTAACAGGTTTCTGTTTACTCTTTATAATGACATGCTAAAATTGAAATAGAGTAAATTTTATATTAATCAAATACATAATATTATAGCAAAACGTGCATTTCTAAATAAAAGTCAGATTGACCTAACAGTGAGCAGATTGACACATGTATCAGATATATCTAAATTGATATTTATAGAGCAAGGGAGTAATATTACAAAAACTATAGAACACTTACAGTGTTTTGTTTCCTACAGTTGATAGTTATGTTCGATTTATAATTGATAAATATAATATATTAATATAAAATATATAAATATAACGAATAGAATAATGATGCATATAGCATATATTTTAATTATATAGGATACAGACAATAATATACCATATAAGTAATCACTTATTATATTATCAATATAGGAAAGAGAACATTATGATAGCTGCATACCTACCAATTTATTACCAATATATTACTATTTTTAAGATGTCAAACCTCTACACGCTTGCACATGACATTGATGGTGGATTAGGAAGTCTGTCTATACTTCGGGGAACATCCAAGATCATCCATTATTTACGTTCGCGACACAACCTTACCTCGCTCCGTTACGTTTGAATTCAAACGTGCATAAGTATCAGTAAAATCTAGCTGTTCTCTGTAAAATTCAGTTAATTATTTACATATCCTTCTTGCTTTCAACCACACCGTTTTAACAAATCAATTTTTCAACTGTTTGGAACGTTTAATATTTGCTCTCTGTGTAAATATCTACCACTGTCTTTACACGAAAAAAAGGAACTGGACTCTCTCCATTTCAAACGTTGCAATGATTTTTTAATTCCTAAAAAAACGTATATGGACATAACCGCTGTACTTGAAATATCCGTCATTGTCAGAAATTTAATTAGATTTGTTAATCAGAGGTAGGCTTACTTACAGAAAAAAAATCCGTGTCTAATACCATGTTTGACTAGACCTAATACATAGAGTGTGGTTCGTTAGAGCTGGATTCTCTAATTGTCAGCTAATCCAGACAACTCTTCAGTATTGATAAAGAACTTCCGAGTGATAATAACCGGGCGGATAGACTAAGTGTATTCTGGGTCAATATCGCCCTTAATACTGTCAGTTTTATTGGCAAACACATTCATACTTGTTTCTGAAAATTAAAGAACAAAATTAAACAGAATAAAAAATATCTCTTTATTCGTTTGTTCGTCTTATTTGAAGTTCGATTTTAAGCTTTTATTTTGTGGGATGTTACAGTTCGGTTACATACTCAGGTAGAGCCTAATTGAATCGGACGGAACCTTACAGGTATTTAATAGTGACACCATGGTATACATGCAGACATATTATAACAGGGTATTGATCATTTCTGATTTACATACTTGTACAGTCGACTTACCTGCACACAGCTGATGGAACAAGGATATATTGTACATTAGCTTAACTCTTTATCCATAATTCTACAATTAAAGTAATTTTTCAAAAAATGCTAATGAAATAAATTTAATAAAATGTGTAATGATCTCTACTTCAAGAAACAATGCTATGTTTTAAGAGAATGTATAGGTATTATATAAAAGCAAAAATTACACCTGATATATATCATATATATTCAAATTCATATTTGATTAATACTTCCTAAACATAAGGTGCAACTAAATGTTTTAAATTTAAAACCCACCTTACATGTTACTGACGGTAAATAATAATAAGCTTGAAACAAAGTATGTTTTTTTGTTAAATATGTTGTTGTCAAGTAAATATGTGAGATATATTGTAAATATAATAGCATATACTATGTATACATCAATGTTGATTTTTCACATAAATAAAAAGCAATATACACCTGTATCTGTTGGTATGGACTACTGTTACTCCAGGAGTCAAGACTTCTAATAACTGTTAAAGAGTTCATCCTAATTCATATTTTGTATTTTTTATGTAGGTTAGACAAACACAACATACTATACAAATTGTATATACTTAAATCACTTTAATATGTACTGTTTGTTTACTTATTGTTTGAGCCCTGTGATACATATTTACTGGGGCTACATTACACCTGTAAAATCGATCACAGATTTTGCTCATCAATTTTTCATTGTGAGTTGATAGACAATGATAAATTGTTATGCAGTTGTATACAATCAGGTATATGTGTAGTATACAATAACATCATGATGTTTTAGTAAACATCTACCTTGTTTACTACTGGCGACTTTCAAACTGTTAGAACAGGCTCAATATAAGACCAGGTAACACTTTTAAGAATTCGCTACCGTAAAGTAATAGAATCATTTATGTGGAATTTTTGTTAGTATTGAAATCAAATTTATGAATGAAAAAATCACTTCCTTAAACTGTTAAACGTCCATCTAGTATTCCGAGGGATATTGTTACAGGTGGTTCATCTATATTGGGTCCAATTCAGGAAATTCCTACGTTTTTGTGTTGCTCAATACCAAATCTATCACTGTCAAGAATTATAAAAGTGATATTTTCATAAGGAAAACCTAAGATTACTTTTAAACTCAGTTTATTTTATGTTACCACAATCTATTTGTATGTGAACTGCGTGGTGCTACCGATTAAAACTTTTTTTTTTCTGTGTGATTTTTTTTGTCAGTATATTGAAGGTTGAATAATATTTTACAAATTTTTGTCTATATTTTATATGTATTTATTTTTGGATATAAAATGAGAAAGGGCTGTAACAGGCTATATACGACGTAAAACGTGATTTATAACCAAAGCGTGTGCCTGTTAAAGCTATGATGAACTACATTCCACTTTTCTTACATTTCAGACGATTTGGAACCAAATGTGCCGGTTGTTCCCAGGGAATTTCTCCCAATGATTTGGTGAGACGCGCCAGAAACAAAGTGTTCCATTTAAAATGTTTTACATGCATGATATGTCGAAAACAACTGTCGACTGGCGAGGAACTTTATATTATGGACGAGAGTAGATTCATTTGTAAAGAAGATTACATAAGCAGCAAATGTCAAGGTAATTATGAATTAACATTTTATTTCAGTCGATTTCAAATAATTTAATAATATTTTGATAGCGTTAAATTTTGGATTTAATATCAATCTAAATAAAAATCGTTTCTATATGGCACACAAATTCCCCGGAAAGCGGTGCCGCTGACTAACTGTAGTTATTGATGGCGGATGTTTAGTTAAAGGATGTTTGAGTTAGAGACGCCAACTGATACGTGCAAGGTGTTGGTTTCACACGTCCCACGTGTAAGCACGTGAAAGTATACATTTCCTACAATCTCAAGCGTGTTCATTGAGTATTCAAAACTTCGACACATCTTAAATCAAACAACACCGATAGTTTTCGCTTTCATGATTTTTAGCTATCCCAAAAGAGAAGCTGTTTATTATCCCCAAATAGAAAAAAAACTGCAATGTTTCTAAATTGTACTGTTAAATCTTCCTTTGCAAAACGAAATACGTATTTCAAATTGTCATTTACGTCGTTCTTTCTCATTTGGCAAATGTATGAAAAATAAATATGGTAGGATTAAGATTTTCTGTTTTGGAATTTATTTCAATCTGTCTGATATTTGCTTGTCCATCCCTACACGAGCTTGCACGTGCGTGGTTTATGAGTACGAAGATGTTTCGTAAATGATTAACATCCTTGCTCTTGTTTACTTATAACATAACCCCCTGCCTAAACACCACAATTCTCCCTATCTCCCCTATTCGCCCTCTCCGACAGCAAACCGGAATTAAACTGGCTTATAGTTGTATATTTTGGGCCCGACTATAATATCTGAAAAGGTTTATGGTTAATTAATAATAATACCCTGATTCCGATAATTCTGATATATCGTAGTACCCAAAGCTTAATGTAGCAGTTTTCCCCCCAACACCACTAGATATCGTAGGATATGTAAGCATAAGAGAATACACAAGGCTGTAGTCGTTTGTATTTATTTATAACTGTTTCTCTGTAAAAACCGTTAACGCTAGCAGTGTTGAATTATTAATTGCAGTAGTACTGAATTAATTGATGTCTGTCACGTGATAGCTCACTATCAATAGGTGTCGCTAGGGTAGGAAACTGATTAATTGAAGAAATGCGCAGGTGTTCTAAAATAAATTGCGACACAAACTAGTGTACTCATTAACTAAAATTTCTAGCTAGTTAAGACTAAAATAATATTGTTTATTTATTTTCGTGCGGCTGGAGTTTAAATAGCATTATTTAATATGACATTGAGTCAGTTGAGTTTATATTTTAATAGCTGAACTTGATTGGGAATCTATTTTATTGTTTAATATGAAAAATTAGCAAGTTGTGAATGAGGTTTAGTTTAAACTATTTGTCAATCTCCATTTAACAATATATATATATATATATATCCTAAAAATTATACAAGAAGGAATCGGAAACAAGTGTTAAGACACTTATATAAATGTGACATTACATGAATGATCATGGCGTTTAATTCATAAGGAAAGCTATTCGGACGGGTTACTTTTACTTGTGTCAATATAAATATATATGTGTGTATTTTGTGTGTTGGTATATATTTTGATATATTATAAAGTAAAAACGATACCTCCAAAAATAGTAACGAATTTCTTTTTAAACAGAAATATACATATTTGAATTTCATTAACATCCAAAATGTTTCAAATTTAAATAATTTATAATCATAATAATTTTGTAAACGGATATGGAGACAGTCTGTCTGTTTTGAATTTAGACTTATATAAATGCGTGAACTGGTCCATTGTATGCTAAGAAGTTTTATCTCCACGGAGTGTAGTATTCTCGACGTCCATGCTCTCTCCTCTGCCCCACCGCAGCCCAATTTATCTTCATTATGGCAACATAATCGCCATTTTCCTCACATTTATCCCGTTTTAACGGGAATTGCTCCTATTCTTTTCCGTCATCCTAACTATTAATTGAGAATGCTTTTTAGCTTTACAACAATTGTAATAAGAACTACAAAACGATCTCTTCACATATTTGTCTATTTTATTTCGCCAATTATCTTAAACAAAATGACAGCCCCGTTATATACACTGTTAACAGTTAGGGGCCCCGACAGATTAAGTTAGCATCATTAGGGATGTCGGATTTTGCGGATTATTATTTTCATCTAATAAAACGACACAGACGCGTTAAATCTTCATCATACAATTATCCTGAAGTGTTTATTGTCGCAAATCCTTGTTTTATATAATTTTGCTAATCGGCGGTATTAGTGAATCTTTTAATCCCGACTTTGTGTTGAAACTTAGCATGCTTTGCTATATATACCCGTTTTAGTTTAGACAACCACATAATATTTGCACGCGTTTCCCATTATACACAGGCATACCGTCTACGGGTCCGGGATTAGATTGTGTTTTTCGCGTATTCTAAATTGAAGGCAGTATTTATAAAATGTGGATGTATGAAAAATGCACTTTGTGACTCTGTGGTTGCGTTTGTTTGAGTCTGCGGACCCTATATTTGATACTATAGGGTTCCACAATGAAGTGTTGGCGTAAGGACCCTATGTATTTAGTTGAGAGGCTATATTGAGAATATTGTATGGAACGTTTTGAAATTGTTTGTGTACATTGTAAACCTAAAATGTACCGGGTGTCCCTAGACTACTGGGGAGAGTGGGGACAGGGCCTTACAGAGCCGTACAATACTAGGGGAAGACCTTGGGTTGAATATTGTGCAAATATAACAAAAACTCAAGTGCCCTGTATTTGTATTCCTTACTGAGCCTTTGTGATTTCTACTTCAGAAATAGGTACACTACTTCTACAACAACCACAGACAGAGCCAGATAAAGTATTAAATACGTAATTACGCATATTAAAATGCAGTATTAGGATTGTTTTAAAGTAGTTTTATAAATAGTTTCTTTTATATGGTTAAAATAAGTCTAGAAATTGGAAGAAAATTGCAAAAAAATTTAGATATTTGTAAGCAAATCATTGTTTTTTAATACACAATTTTATATTTATTTTTAACAAGAAATCCAGGAAATAAAAGTATGAACTTAAACACTATGGTCTGTTTATAATGTTTACTTATGAGATATCATTTGTTAGTGACTAACCCTTGGGTAAAGGTATACTTTTGACACCATTTACAGTAGTAGTAACGAAGGATAGTTTACAAAGTAATTTAACTTACTTCTATATTGTTTATTTTCTATTGCCAACCCTCATCAGCATCAAGACTCAGTGGTGAACTTCGGTAAATAGAATAATATTCAGAGTTTCTGATACTCAGAACATTTCAGAAATGCCAGTAATTCAAAACAACTGTAGGCTTCACATGTTTGTTTTTATTTTAACTAGAGCAGAAGGTCGAAATAAAACTCAGCATATTTAGAGATTTAATAGCAATAGTTTCAGTATTTGACATGCTTATAACGAACTAGTACCGGACTCATATTTCCGGATATGTTACATTTTTTTTCTGTTTCAAAATTCCCCTCTCGTTCTCGATGTCACTGAATGAGCTTATGTAAATGTTTACATATTAAAGCGAGAGAAACATTTCCAGATTTAGAAATAATTTTTAGAACATATCAAAATCCCCGTGGTCATGTGATACTTGTAGACAAATAAACACAGTTTGGTATGTGTGTTAGGTACTGACTGACCGTGACTAACCCACGAAGCCCGCCTCTTGTCTGAGCTATACACAGTCCGCCCTTGGTTGTTTCCCTACTGTTAACCTGGCGGGGTGCTCGATGCATTTGGTTAAAAAAACTTCTTACGCCAGTTTACATAGTGTCCGTACTTAGGATGCGGTAGGGACTTTTCCACATCTGAGGGCCCGGAGGCACCATTTTTTGCTTATGCATGTCTCGGTCCCACGTAGTTAAACTGTGATTAAATAAGTGGTTGTAGCCATTTGAATTATTGGTCTCAAAAAACACATTCCTCCTATCCCACTCCACCTAGAAATGTGAATGTTGCCGCCAGCATAGCTTGGAAACTTCGCGGATCAGTCCTCCGTCCCTTTAAAACAACATATCTGCCTACCCGCCCAATCCACATACCAGACAAATCCACACCCCTTCCTCGAATATCCACCTACCCGCCCAATCCACTTACCAGACAAATCCACACCCCTTCCTCGAATATCCACATGTCCGCTATATCTACTTCTCTACTCACATATCCACACATCACACACACATACATTATCAACCTATCCGGCCCATCAACTCCTCCTTACCCCTTATATCCACAGCCATTGCCCCTTATCATTCCGGCCCACTTACCCATCACCAATCTACCTCCTATATGCATACAAACTTGTATCTTTACCCGACATTCTAACATTCATACACTGTACATATCCACCTTCCTACCCCACATATTCACAAGTTCGCCCCAAATCCACTGATCCGTCCTATTGCGTCTGCACGTGCATATATTGGTCTTCTTTAACACATCAAAACATAATTCCTAAGTTTTTATTTATCCGTTCCACCACCCTGGTTATAATCCATCTATCGACAAATACGCAACCCATCCAACCACCCATATACATTGTCCATTCATCGGAATTTGCCAAAACGTTCATTATCCAACACTTTCTCATGGATTCTACATACATACATGTATCTGACACGTTTTTGCCGAGAATATCTGTCCTTTAACCCGTTCTGTCTATCGCACAGCCCTACATAAGCCGACAGATGCGATATATCCCAAAGCCCACCTACGCGCTTGTGTAAACCCCACACGTGCGCCCGTGTACGTGTCGTGCATGGTAATCTGTGCATTACGCGATATGTGGTCCAGGTGATAGGTGTTATGAATAAGAAATCAAGAGAAAGGATTTGTCATAATTTTCAGATTTTTTTTCAATAGTCTGTATTCAGTTGAAGACACTAAATGTGTAGCGCAGTAGCACATCAATACAGAAACTTACGAAATACCGGAGTAGTTTATCAATATTGTAAACTCCCGCTACCGGAAAAGAATCATAGTATTCTAATAATAAAAACAAGTAGCGGAGAAATAGAAAATACGGAAAATCCACAAACATGATATGTTATCGGTCGTACGTTGCGGTTATGTGATGGTTTGATCAGTTGTCCTCGAGTTGTTTATGTATATGTGTCGGATGTCATCAAGGGTTATCATCCAACGGTTCAATTACAACGGTTAACATGTCCCATTATACCCCGGCAACCAATTTCAATGATTTATGGGGTTTTAGGCAGATATGCAATATGATGTAGCACGACAGGACGTATTGTAAACACAGAAAAGAATAAAAGTCATCACCTAAATACTTGTATTAAAATAGTTTTTGACGAAGCATAAGGAAGTTAATTAGCATTATCATAAAAATAGTGATTTTTTGTTGTTAAAATTTCATGTTAGCCTTGGAAATAAACAACTTATACGTTTTTTTAATTGAAAATGCGGAGGAATTAGTTTTCTGAACGCAAATGGGGAAAAAACAACATGAAATGATTATGACAGCGGTTTAAATGTTGCTGTAGATTTGTATTAGTCATAGAAACCCATTTCCCCTCATTTGACCTCTAGAATGATGCATGAATCCCCCACGCGAGGTTGGAGGGCGGTGTTCTATATAGACCTTTGGGTAAGGGGAGTGGGGAAATGAAATGTCCCAGAGTGTTAGGTTATGGCCGGGATCATCAGCGGATCTTCCGACAAGCGAAGTCCAAATCCCCGAGCACGGATAATTTCTTAGTTTTGCAGCAAGCAATGACAGGCCGTAAAAGATGAAAAATTGTCCAATTGTCACGTTAGCGAAAATTTGAGGAAATTATCTTGTGTTCCCGCTGCGTTAGAGCACGAGGTGCGCGAGATGGCCCTCGTGGCATTTACAAAATGGAGATGTCGTCTGCTAGGCCTATTTTTCTTTGGGGCATAGTTGCCAGTGTGACTCGCGATGAAAACAAAATTTTCATGAATTATGTTGTAGAAATGCCATATAAAATGATAAATTAGAAATTAGCTGTAATTTAATTAACTGTGTCAAACTTTCTCTACGAATTATGACGCCTAAGTATGCTATTAGTACGGGATGTATCGGGTTCGGCCTCGCTCTGACAATTACGATGATGGTAGCTAATTATTAGCTCTAATGCTGCCGTAATGGGCAATAATTTAGTAAACAAACAATATCAAACGCGAGAGATTTTGTTTCCAAACCGCAATGATTGGTCGCCAGCAAGACCATTTAATGACATTTTCAGGCGTTAAGTACTTGACAATAAATATATAAATATATGTTATTGTTTCTCTTAATAACAAAGCCGTGACGCATCTGTCAAATGTAACAAACTACTATACTTCACTAGCACAAAGCGAGTATGTATATTGTTATATAGAAATAACATTAATTTGGAAAACTCCATTATAGTTTCAAGTACTGTTATAAAAAGACCAAGCTTTTATATAAAGAAACAGAAAGAAGAAATGTAAGAAAAAATAGAAAGAAAAAATAATAATCTTCGTGAAAAATGTCATTGTCCAGCCGAGCGACTTCTGTTGGGAAGATGTTCCGTGTATTCTCTGCAATCAGACTCATGCTTCTGTGAAGATTGTCTAACACATTCCATGTGCACTTAAATCGATGAATTTCCTTTCATTATGATTATTTGTCTTTTATTTCCGACGATATTACGGCGTCCACCTGGAATCGTCCCACGTTATCTCACCTGACAAACATTGTTATGTGATCTCCCTCAGGTAGCGAACTGCGCACCGTACACACTGCTGCAGGAACATGAAAACTCTATACTGCAATCGATACTTTACTAATGATAGAGGTTTTCCAAGTTACAGCTCAATGCCGTGTCCTACACGAATCAAAAATAAAAAAATCTTTATAGTTTTTGAAATATTATGGTCAATTGTTTGCTGAATTTGATATCGTTTTTCACTTTATTTCCTTTCAACATGGCTAAATATATAAAATTCTAAAGAGTTTTAATAATCGACGTTCGATTAGTGTTTGCATTTCCTTCCGTTCCTCCGCCGTTCTATTTAGTTTTATTAAGTTAACCATTTCCTGTTGCTATTTGACCGATGTCAGAATCATGGCGGTTTTATAAACCTGGCTTACAAAGGGAGTTAATAAAATGCGATTTTTACAGCCTGTACTTCGAGAGAGAAATCCTTTCTGCTTACTCACTAGAGAATGTGTTTAGCTTCAGCCACCGAGTATCAACACAATTACTTAAGAACTTTCCTTTCTGTTTAAAACGGCATACAAGTGTTTTGTTACTATGTTACTGTCGGTTGGATGACAAGCTCGTGGGGGCCGCCATTGTTGTTCCGGATGTGACGCGTTAGGAATGATGGGGAGTCGTAGTGCCGAGACATCAAAGAAGGGACGAAGTTTACCTCTAACACTACAAACCGGTGACACGTGTAAGTTACGGAAAAACAACACGGCTACAACGTGTCGCGTTTACGGTGAATAACATCCATTCAAACGACTGTATCCCCTTTATGATCAGTGTTCACCGAGGGGAAAACCTAGGACCCGTCTGGGACCGAGAGTCTGCCCCGCCATTGACAGACAACCATTGATACGGCTGTTGTGCTATTGTATGTTTAGAGGGATGTTGTAAAAATACAGACAAAACAAATAAATTAATAAATAGATAAATAAATAAGTAAGTAAGTAAATAAATAAGTACAAGAATTACTTGTTTATTAATATGTGGAGCAAATCTTTTAAGTAATTTTCCTTGATTAAAACGTGAACTGATTCCATCCGGTCAACAAGATTGATAGATATGAGTTGATAAAGTTTGTTTTGCAATTAGTGTAAAATAAAGTTCAAAATCTTACAAAAGTTGCTCAGTCAAAATACCGTAGTTTTCGATCAACTACTGCCCTCTCTCAAGATGGACAGGAAAACTTAGCAATAAAATGTAGTAGAGGAAAAATATTTCCCTGATGAAGAGCAGTAGTAACTCCAAGCTAGTGTAACTTTTGTAAGATTTTATTGTCCGTTTTATGGATACTTATTTTCACAAAAATATGAAGTTCATATTTGTATTTTACATGAATTAAATTTATATTATTCAGAGTTGAAACCTGTACATTTCTTCCCTAGATTGAGCATGAAATTGGTATTCACAATTCTGAATAGAATATATCTAATCTATTACATAGAACTATTAATCTATTACATAATATATGCGATACGATTTGTGATAATTTGTATATGCACTTTAGTTGAAAGACCTAAACTTCCAACACCTCCGTATCGATTTTGTCAATAGTGCTAAACATTTAGCTTTATTTATCACAGTAACTGTTGTATATGGAGTGTAACATTTCCATGTATCTGCATCAGTTCTTGTTCTACAAAACAGTTCGAGTTTGTTGATATATGACCTCAAGTAGCCTAATAAACGCACCGCTCTGTCAGCCCCCGTACCCTGGGGTATAGCGTGTTTGTAAGGCGCGTTCGATACTGTTTTGCCTGTAAAACGGAGAAATACATTTGTTAAGAGTACCTAATTTTGCTATAAATAGCGAGTTTCAATTTATTCACTACGGAAGTGGAAGGTGTCGATTTCCCCGTCAATTCCTATCTCCAGTATTTAATGATGTACTATTCGAAAGTCTCATGGTTTGAGAAGAGCATATAAATATTTGCTTTATTGTCACAATAGAAACACAATGTACTATTGCACAGAAACAATTTTTTTTTTTTTTTTTATTTAACTACTGCCTCAAGAACTTGGCACCCTAGGGTACATTAACGGTACTGCTTAATTCATGGTTGAGATACAAGAATTCATTGAACCGTTCGAGGTGGAATACTATAGAGATGGGGTAGATCAGGAGCGTTTTAGGTTTATTTGATGTTTTGGAGGGTCCCGTGAAGTTGAGACAGAGCCGTAGATGACCGCTTGAGGCTGATATGGGTAGGTTAAAATGCAGTGACACAGGGATGCCTGGGATTGAGACAGAGATGAACATGAGTGCATCATTACATGGATGTTCGAGTTTGGGATGGAGTGGTGCAAGGTCATTCGATGTTGAATCGCTGTGCTGTTCGACATTTTCCCGATTCCACATCATTCAGATCAACACGCCATACTGCTAATCTTATCTCGATAATTTGCGTGCCGACTGATCCATCTATCCGTAGGTCGTAAACGTGTCTACAATCCCTGATATGCAGTTTTCTTATTTGAAAACACTCAATTCTAGCTTAAGTTTTAGAAATAAAATCCGTCATAGAAATAGCTTATCCTTTCATCTTGATCAGAACTCTGAAATCAAAGTTTCCGTCGTTTCTAACTAGAAGACTCGGATTGATAACGTCCGTTCCGGATTTTACTGGATCGATTTCATTGTGTTATTGGCCAATGGAACTACCAACCAAGTAGAATGGAGATAACTGTTTATTTCTGTCCATTACCCTTCATTTCTTCATTTGATGACTAAACGATAAATAGTCTCTCAAGCTATTTTAAAAATGTTTGTCTTTTTGTGGAAATCAAAGGTCTTTGTGGCGCAGTCATCACCAAGCGTTAATGACGGGTCTTCACAGTCTAACCCCTGTCATTAATGTAAATTCAATTGCCTATTTAATTGGGGGCTGCGAGCCCCGCACGATGATCGCTTGTACAGTTGTCGGGAGGGGATTAAAGAGCCTATACGAACTCGAGAGACCGGACTCCGGACAGGCTATTACACAATCCATGCAGTTTGACCCCTCAACCTCTATCCACGGCTGTCAGTGCCGTTGGACGAGAAGATGGCGAGAACAGCTGATTTGTACATTCTTTTCATTACCAACATGTCACGAGTATCGCCTTGTCTACAAAATTGTATTACAACGCCGAAAATTGCATTAGGCTCTCGGGAGAATATTCCTTACTCTTCAAGCAGCGATTCCATTAGCCCACGATCTGTGTGTAAGGTCTCGGCTTGACCGCCATGATTCGGCCTTTAGCCACGGTATCCGACCCTGCATATCATCAAGCCATAGTTAATGGTTTCTCAGCCTCACGGCAATCGTTCTACAATCCATTTATCGTTACCGTCCACTTCGAAAGTATTTTTGAAATCATTTTTATTGCTAGATGTCATGACGTTAAAATACTTTTCTAAATTAAATATTAATCTTTTATAAAGATGAGGCAGCTGGTGATACTAATATTCTGAAATGAATTTCAAATTGAGAAAAATATATATACAAAATGTATTTGATTTTGTTTTTGTTTTTGCCTGTCTATTTGAACAAGCTACAATTGTTAGATAAACATTAGCTAAAAAAGAGTATTTATAATACACTGTATATAGATTTAACATCCTATCACATATACGTAAAATTTGGCATTTCGGTTTCGGTCAGACACATAACCGACTGAACGAACTCTCTTCCTGGCACAAAGGACTTCCTGATACACTCTTGGAAAGGAAGTCTCTCCGGCATATCTCTTAGGAAAATCTCGGACCAACCAAGTTACGACAAGAAAATGTTGACGAAACGGATGCGGTGATACCATGTGATGCAAATCTTGCCAGCCCAGATTCAGTACCATCTCGTAAAGCCAGGCGCGTTGGCAGAGGGGCAAAGTAGTTGTTTATCACCATGTACTTTCCTGCTCCTTCGTCTACAAATCAAGACTTCTAGACTACGTGTACTTTCTCTGGACACCAAGGTCACTAGACGAACATTTCAGGAGAGATGTGGTTCGTGAAAACAGAAGAAAATAAAATAAATAACATCAACAAAACGTTTTTTTATAATATTAATCATACAATTAAAACTATCTTATTTTAACTGTTGAAAACTAAACATGCACTTTAATATATATAATTGAAAATGATGCGTATGTTTTCTTATTCAAATACGAAATGTACCTCTTTGTAAACTCAATAAAACCGGAATGTAGGAGTCATTTCGTGATTGGCGATGTCTTTTTTTGTCATGCGGACGTTCATAATGCCATTTATCTTAAGCATCACTGACGAGTTCCAGAAGGACGAAACACCTGTATGGAGCAGTTTGATTCATTTTTTCGCAAATTATTTTGAAAGATGCTAAAAAAATCGTGTCTTTTGTACAATAAAGGCTACACAAAAGAATGGCGGTCGATTAATCGACACACAAATGAAAGTTTAAACGCATAATATTTAGTTATTACTCCTAAAATTGTTAATAGCTTTTCTGCCTTGTGAATGAATCTAAAAAAATACCAAAACACCCATATGGCTACACAACAACAGCATATGCGGGCTGGCAATAAAAAGTAGTCTGAAATGAAATAAATTTGAATCATCACATCAAAAACTACATATCTTTCTTTTCAATTTGAACTGTAATCGTGATCTAGTCCACAACACACCCCCTCTCTTGCAAAGAGGAATATCAACGGTAGTGTTAGAGAAACGATGCTTTAAATGGCCATAAAACCATTCCACACTCGGCAATATTGTGACAACAACTTGTAAATTAGAAGCTGACGATTATCTTTTCTTTGATCATCTGTGCGTTTCGATCGAATGCAGACTAATCTATGTCATTCCTGCTTCTAATGGACCCAGTACAACATTTACTCGCACCATTTAGTCTCCAATACCCAACCAATGTTTACTCTGACAATCAATATCAGCTTCTGCTTCTGTTTTTTTCTTGCCTAAGTATCCGAAATCTATCCCTCTCGTTACTGGCGTTAACGCGTGTTTGAAGAGGTATTGAGTTCTATAGAAGCAGTTAGAAATCTTTAGATAATGATTAATTGATGATATTAATCATGTCGCTCTGTGGCGAGTCTTATCAGATTCTTTGCGTTCTTACATCTTCGAGGAATGATATCGATCCATATACTCACATTTAAGCAGCTTTTGTTTGAAGTTTTAATTGTTCCCCAACAATCGAAAGTTGAGTCAGTCACATACCGGAAATCAAAGAATGTTCGCTTCCGATTCGTTTTGATCATTGTCAGTAAGAAGCTTACTTTGTCACATTTGAAGACGAATACCAAAGCGTCTGAGACAGTCTGACCTTGTGTTTGTAGTAGCATGACCCGGGCATCGCACCGGAATCACGAAACTGGATTTGTGGTTCATTATTGGTAAACGTTTGAGGTTTTTGTAGAACAATCATAGGTGTATGTATAAAGCATAGTTTAATTAAATTGAAATGTGAAAACAATATATTTTAATCAGGAAAAATATCTAACTAACGAAAATGAACATCCTCACCTTTAAATGCCTGTTTGATTAAAATTACAGATAGCTAACCAACACGATAACTTAATTAACAATTAATCTTTTATATTTTAACAGCAAAACTGAAAAATATCAGTATCATCAAGTTATTATTTTAAAGTTTATTTAATTTGATATTTCAGATTTAGATCTAGATAAATGCCTGGAATTGTTAGTTTCTCACGGGTGGAAGGAATTCCTATTACTTCCTGTGCTGCATTCTGGTGTGGTCTGGTTTACATATACATAAGTAGTAGTTTAAAAAATAGATATACATGTTTATCCATACCTCATAGTTTTTATTCCTAAAGAAAAGCCAAGTAAATTCATTTCGTCTTATCGCTTATTAGTTGAATTTACAAGTAGAAGCATAGAAACTCTGCGAATTTTATTTCTCTATCCTATCTTTGATCAAGGTTGAATATGTTAGACGTATTTTCTTTAATCAAATACTCATCAGAGATTAAAATACTTTAATAACGTGGCAGATAGGATTTAGTACCACACACGTCACCGGAAGATGGTACGATTACTCAGCCTCGATCATGTAGCTGAAATATATATTAACTTATTATTAAATAATATATGGAATAAAAACTTACAAGAGGATACCAACATGTGAACTAAACTGAAATATTTCTAAGCCCGATTGTTAAAATTATGAGCAACTATATAAAAAATATCTAATATTGCGAAGCGCAAACATAAAACATATATTTCATTCCTTAATAACGGTTCTAAACAATATAACAAATGCGTTTGTCCATTATATCAGTTAAATTATTATATTATTAATAATATTTAAAAAATATTATATTAGTTATTATATCTAAATGATATTCATTATTTTATTGTTTGACAAATATAGAATAAAGAATTCTTGGTGCCGCGTTGCACCTTGGCTCGGAACCTTTTCTAACATATGTCTCAATACCAACTCTTAACAGTAAATTTGCATAATAGTAGTATCTTTTTCTATGTAGGCGTTTCTAATAGGTTTTGATCCTTTATCATGCCATATTTTATATCTCCAAGAAACCTTGAGGAATGCTAATAAAACACTGAAACAAAAATCATAAATAAACCGCAAGATACTACTTCAAGGAACAATTGGAGCACTTTATTGTTGGCAGCTAAAATATTCCACTAAACTTGATTATTGGTTTCGTAAACTCGATTTGCGTCCAACATTTAATGAAGTTGACGCTGCCGTCCTTTTCTTGTCTGTTTCGTGTTTTCATTTTCATCGGAGATAATAAAGGAGCGCATTATTAAAGAGGATGTGACACAAATTGACCCCACAGACTCAATCGTCTCTCATTATCACAAATAAACAGTGCTTTTCATCAGGGTGTTGCTTGCCGAATTTGTTACCACTCGCCTTCGCTTACTAAGCATTGATCCGGAGCTCGGCCAGGACCTGCTGGCTCGGGTCTGTCTAATGATGGGACTAATCGCTCCCTTTGGAATCTAATGCAATGTGCTAAGATGCTAAACAAGGTCTAAATAGGCGGATTTAGACCCAAAAAAATCGAATTAACATCCGGGCTATTTGTAAGCACGTTGTTATCCTTTCGTCTTGATTGGCCAAGCCTCCGATCCCCTCAAAAGGCATTCGTGCTGAAATATACACATATTTATCAAGACATTGGGCATGGAATTCGTACTGATTTCTGAACAATGAATACATATATGTTGTCAATGGTTTAGCTGTTTATAGATCGAGATGGTTGTTAAGAAGACGTCGCCTCTAATCGATATTCTCTCAGATTGTAAAGAATGTGGGGCACACCGACAGACAAACCACGCGCGCTTCAGACAAATATTTGTTATCCCCAGCCTCATCCATCATCTTCTTGAAAGTGCGAAAAATATTTGTTATTTAAAGCCGTTTCCTGAAAGAGCAATATTTGATAAAATGTCATCGCTATTGTAGGTGTGTTGTGTGCTTGCCTATTTGTTTTGTATTTAGCACATATTTTAATTGAAACAGTCATATGTAATCAATTACTTTGCTTTGTTCTGAGCTCCTGAAAGGAAAACATTTCAGAAATGTGTTCTTTTAAACATGCATAACAATCAATAACTAAAATATTCCTGCTAACTTTTAATACTGATCATACAAATGCGTTATGATATAATGTAGATGCTAGATAATCAATTTTCATACTTTCCGTCGTTTGTTTCAAAGTTTACTCCTATTTCTTAATTTAGCTAATTAAGTAAGCGTACTCAATTTCTACATGTTTACAATTGTTTGCATAAAGTTTGATTTTCCTAACTTTTCTTTCGGTTTCACACTCCCCCTATCACGAGTCCTAGAAGTCCAATAGCTTTATGATAGTTTTCAATAAATTATTCGCCAGCAAATGTTTGCATCTCTTCTCTAAACCAATAATGGTTCTATTCTCTCTTGGACTTTGTACCATCCAATTTAGTTTTTAATGTTTTAATGGGCTGGTTATTTTATGAAATGTATATTATAGAGGTTGAAACTTGAGTTTATATTTTCACAATTGCTAAATGTTGAATATCTAGACTTATTAGATTCTATTTTCAAATGTTCACCATACTCAAGCCAATGGTATTCATGAAGCTTTAAACTTATAAGTAATACTCAATAAATTTCTGATATATATAACGATAAACACTTTTAGCACTCTTGGCTAGAGAAAGAATCTGTTCTCTTCATCGTAAATAATCAATTTAACAGTAATTGTGTAAAACACATGTATTGCATGCTTGTAATCTCGCACAGATTTGTGAAATCTCGTGTAGGGTTTCCCTAATCTCGTTAGTGGTGCTCTGCTGATATAGATGTGGGTAGATGTAATGAAACATCTGGAAGGGGAAAACAAACCAGGTCGGATTGCATGTGTGTCTCCTAACGTTCTCTTTGTCTCGCGTCTAACAGATTCATTTACATATTTCGGATACTATTACACGCTGGTATTCTAGTTACAGTGAGGCCAAAGGTCAATACATTAAAGGCTTGTAGGCTTATGCTTAGTAATAACTGTAATGGTATTTATTTATTTATTTATTCAAATATGGTCAAATATAGAACAAAATATGATTGACAGGTTATCGATGTATATTGGTTGTATGCTTTTAAAATAAATATCTCTACATCTAGTTATAAAATAAACACTATCAATAACAATAGCATACAATAATTTTAACACATGCATGAAAAATATTAATTTACGAAAATGTCAAGAGAAAAATTAAGAATTAAAGAAAACGTAAAATTACGCACTATTATTTTCAGTTTAACGGGCGTAATGACTTGAACTATGCCAACTCTTATCCATATGATTACATGTTTCCTAGTACAAGATACTTATTGATATATTTTAAAACATTTTTATGAATCTACTCTTTCAAAATCATTTCTTAAAAATCATTTATCGGTTTTCATATCTATACAAAATACATATATAATTATGCATTACTTAATCCACTAAAATTCCTTTATTTACATGCATTATGCCTGCTCTCATTAGATCCGGACGTCTGTCAATATACCACATTGCACCTGATTCTACTATATAAACAAATACCAACTGCACCCGTATGTTGCACTTTGGCGATACTTTTTAAAAGTCGTTAAAATAAATGGCACCCGAATTTTGCCGAAGTGTTTTCAGACACTTTGGTCATTATTACTCCGCAGGTATCAGGAGGAAATTCTTACGCGGATGTAATAAATAGTCCCCCTAATCGGTAGTCATGCTGTGAACGGTGTCTCGTCCGCCGCTAAATGCTTTGCTAGTACCTCACTATACACGAGCCCTTTGAACTCAAATGGCCGCTAAATTTTCTCTCACAAAATATGAATTTTTATAGATATGAGGAAACATTCACGAAGTAGGGCCGTTTCTGGGCGTTAGATGACTGCAGAGTTTTATAATGAAAAGCACATGCAACAAGGGTTGCAAAGTTAAAAAAAAAAGAAAAAAACATAAATTTTCAAAATTTTATTTAACTGCTTAAATAAATACTAAAAGCTATAAATTCATCTACATCTTGATATTTTTCAAGGTGCTCATTGCTATAGTATGACTAGTTTTCTTAGGAATGGTTTCCTTTTAGAAAATAAAAAGATGTTTGTGTTTGTGTTATCTAGTACGCGGGAGGGGGCATGTTTTCACCGTCTCCCGTTTCTGCTTCTGAGGAAGATAATTTTTATAATACCATTCATATCGCTCAACATCGTGTTAATTCGGGGTCTGAAGTCGCGAGGTTATCTCCCGCGCTCGTAACTGTACATGTAGACTTGATAACGTAGACGGGAAATTAAAAAAAAAAATCTAGTTTTATGCAAGGAATCCATTATTTCATATTGGCCGTTCAAGCGGTTTTGATACGGACGTGCTTTTCCTGTGGTTTTACAACGATTTCTATTTGTTCATTGTAGTTTCAAAGGACTAGCTCTATCTTAGTTCGATTTAATACAAATTAAATGTCGCATCGTTGCAAACTCCGCTCTCTATTACTGATTTCAAAAATGACAAAGAAGTGTTTCTTAGTTTTTGGCAAAAGCAGGTTTAGATTATATCACTCTTGAGAAAAAGCGGTTTAACGTGAGGTCGGTGTTAGTTGGAGCTGTATAAATAGAGCTGTTAAATGCTTTGTGGAGGGTGGATATGGCGATGGGATTATTTGAGTAAATCTTAACAACACTATGATACATTTAAGTAGTTTTGCTGACTAACCAAGGATTTTATATTATCTTTATTGAATTCCAAGCATTCCGGCAGTCTGAAGATACCTATCTACATTGAGAATTCTTGTATAAAAATACTATATTTTGTTTTGCTTTTGATGGATTTAAATTGTCGTTCTCTACTATATTTAATGAGTTTAAATATATATGAACTGTTACTCATTAGCGAATTTGTCCCGATCATTTGATGAATTGACTGCATCGAAGAAACATGATCCATGCAGGATTGTTTCTTAACGGTTTTTGAGTTGGTACGAATTCGACATTAAATATTAATATGGTTGTTTGTTCAGACATTGAAAACTTTCTGAAAGATGTCGATTTTCTTTTTTAGATTATTTCATCTTTATCTTTTGGAGACTAAATTTATTTAATTAACCTCTACTTTAATTAAGAGTAACATATCTTTCTATTTGAGACACACATCTTTTTAATGAATATCGTGTGTAATAAAGTGGATATTAACATATCTTTGAGCTTGCAATGGATTTTCACATCAACTTTAATGCGTATTTTTTATGAAGAGTAGATATTAACATTCGTTTCATATCTTACAGGGTCTTCTGATATAGAGGACGAAGCAGAACTCGACCAGTTGGAGCACACAGCTAATCTGTCAGACAGAGACTTTAGTATTGATGGTGACAACAGTGCAGAAATAGACACAAAGGAAAATGTTTTGTCTAGTATCACTTTAAATAACAACACAAACATTGCCAATAACAACAATAACAACAACAACATCATCAACAACAAAAACGACATGAACTCCATCCCCTCTAGTCCCGATCCATTGAAGGACGATACAGCACTGCTTAAAATTTCATCGGACTCTAATCATAGTACACAAAGTTGTGACACCAATGGGAATTCTATTCCTCCAAACCCGGGTCAAACGACACCGGAAGTGGACGACAGATCGTGCGAGGAACTGGTGGAAGGAAGTGGTAATTCTAATGCAGGAGCCAAACGGCGAGGACCAAGGACTACGATAAAAGCAAAACAATTGGAAGTTTTGAAGTCGGCATTCAATGCTACTCCTAAACCAACACGTCACATCCGGGAACAGTTAGCTCAGGAAACAGGACTCAACATGAGGGTGATTCAGGTAAAAAAACTGTTTGGTTTTAATTGTTTTAATCTAATGATAACTGGTTTCGTTTGGAAGATCGTCCATTTCTGTTTGCATACTTAAACAAGATTTATCGTGTTGAAACTAGGAAAGATCAAGTATGTAAACCACTAAACGAGATAGATATTACGTCTCTCTGTCTGTCTGTCTCTCTCTCTCTCTCTGTCTCTCTCTCTCTCTCTCTGTCTCTCTCTCTCTCTCTGTCTCTGTCTCTGTCTCTGTATCTCTCTCTGTCTCTGTCTGTCTCTGTCTCTGTCTCTCTCTCTCTCTCTCTGTCTCTCATATTTATCACCTCTGCGATAAGTATAAAGTTTGCTTCAGGTGTCAAAATAATGCAGAGATGAGTTCGTTATTGTGAAGCCGTTGATTTTCTACGTGTATCACAAATTTATCATCAAATCATTTTTCAACTAAAACATAGCATAAATATATTTTCCGGAAATGCAAATTTGTTTTCAACAAAACAACTCTCTATGAGAATGGAATCGTGCGCTCTTGTTAGCTGACCTTTCTATACAACTAGCATGAATGCTGTTTTCCCAGACCGTAAATTCCTTAAATGTACTTCGACGGGATTCAAACCTGGACAGTGAATGGGAATAAGCTTGAAGAAAAGGTTTCCAATTTCAGTCCTACCCAGCTTTTTAGAGGCACACAATAAAGCCCAGGGCGAATGACGGCCCGGATCTTTGTGGATTTGTTTTGACGCCTGTGGGTGTTTTCATTTCATTTGCACGGTGAGACGCTCGTGACACAGAAAGGAGCAATGGCAACTCCTGTATTCACGGGTGTCTGTGTGTGTTGGTATTAACCTCTATGTATAGACTCAAAGCCAAAACGCTCGCTAAAATCTGTGACAGGATTTCTTGTTACAGTTGTAAATATCATTGCACTCGCTAAATACCCCATCCTCTAATTTAATCCTCCCCAAAAATGGAGACATATCAATCAAATAGTTTTCTTTTCCATCAAGTAGTCTTATAGAAATAGACATATTGGAGAACTATTTAAATTCACATCGTCAGTTTATAAAAATGATCGTTTCGGGTGCTTTTACAAATTGGTTTATCAATTTTAGAGTTGACTTATTTTTTCTCCTTCACATTGGGGCCCGGAAAGGTCAAATACTAGTAATTATATATGATTGACTTCAACAAGTAAATGTAGCAATAAAAACGATAGTTAATGTTAAGTGTTAGAATGCTATCGCAGCACCGTAATATCACACCTTTCTCGACAACTGTTGTCTGCAATGCTATACATTCATGCACAATTCAGGAATCGCCATTATAGTACAACAGAGAAACTAATAAGATCATAAATATTCAGCACGTACGAATTCTGATACCACAGCTTAGCTCTAACGTTTTGTATTAATGTTACAAGAACCATGAAAACTTTTGTTTTAATAATTGTTTCAAGGACCATCAACGACTGAAGAAAAAGGGCTATATTCTTGCTTTATTGTTTGAATGTGTTTATGGCGTTGTTTATCTCGGTCATGTGCGGTGGCTATTGCGTTTGACTATCTGTATTATTGGATTATTCCTATAAGCTATACTGGGATAGATTAAACCATCGATACAATTATTTTCATCATTCGTCTTTACATGAAAAAAAATTAAATAAAATTCATGGTGATTTTTTTAACATACGAAATAGATGTACTTGTCACTAAAAAGAAGAATAAAATATGTAGAATAAGTATTGCATAATACGACGTATATGTGATGATAAGGTATACAATATAAGCGATGAAAAGTAACACAGTTTAAAAAGAAGTAACGGTGATGAATTTCCATGCACAGATGTAGATTTTATAAGTCTGGAATTGTACAGGTGCTGAATGTTTTTCGACACCGAACGGATTAGCCGCAGATTTCCAGTCAAAGAATTGAGATATGACCTACACTAAAATCGAGGCCTGCAAGTAATGCGAAACGAACAGTATTTGGAAGATCTATGTAAATGAGTTTCTTATGGATATGTTATATATTAATTTCAGTGTTTATAACCGTAAGTTGACGCAACGACGTTGAAATAAGATCTTAATATTTTTTAAAAAGCCATCTTGTGAGTTCCTTCTAAGAAATTACCTGTGCTTCCATTGTATAAGTGTTAATTTGTAAGAGCTGTAAACGTTAAACTGAAGTGCGTAAACATTTTATAACTCCTACTGCTGTTAATGGTCGAGTCGACTTCATTTTGTTACAGCCGTTCCCACACTGTTGTCTGAAATTGTGAATTTATCCTTGACAAAATGCGTTTATAATCGACCCGGATATATTTATAACAATGTTCAGATTAGCATGTAAACCTTTAAAATTGAAGCAAACTTGTCGGAATTAACTAAGGCATTTATTTAACCAAAATGTAAATTTACAGGTCGACAAAACAACTCGCACAAAATGTAAATAATAATAAATATCAGACCAGAGTAGATGAAGCCCAAAGGTTTGCCGGCATCAGCTGCATGACAACCGGCTTTGTGTTAATCTCACATCTTTGTAATTGTTTCCAACGGCTTCAAAGTAATCGTAAAGCAACAGCACATCCTTTTTCACGCGCACTGCCGATTAAATAATTAGCGTCGTACATTATTATATTGCGGCTTTAATTATCTATGATAAAAGCGAGAAAATGTTGCTTTGTGTGCGATATACATGTGCATGCCGACTTAAGATTGTAGCTAGGATACACGATGTCGACAATTATGTTTTACTTTATTAACAATAAATATACATACGGTTCAGTTTGATGAAGTCATTGTGCATCGGTTGAATCTGTGATCATAAAAGATCCAAGTTATCGATTATTAACTTTATCTGTTATGTTGATCTTCTATGTTCACAAAATTACACATTTATGTTATTTTATCAAACAATATATTTATTAAATTGTTTGATCAACAACAATAACTTAATGCATATTTTGAATATGATTTACATAAATCATGTTATAATTGCATATATAATGCATACAATCTATATAACTCTTCAATTTTATCTTATTTTCATATTAACCATACCAATACTATGTAAACAATAAACAAAATAATAATCATTGGGCAGACTAGAAAGTTAATATGTTTTTGCTTAAATTTACATGTTTGTTTGTTAATTACCATTTAAAAGATTTGCAAAATAAATCTTATTTCAAGCAAAATCAAAACATCAATATAAAAAAAATCGTTTTGTTATTCGTTGCTTAGAGAATATACTGAGAAATACAATAAAGATGTTTAAAGGAATTTTAATTATTTAACCATTTAGTAAAGATCTGAAGATTTAAATTTCTATGGCAATATGGAAATGCGAAAATCTGTTATGTTTTTTTTTGTTACTTCATAGCAACCTCTTGACTACAATTCGTGCATATAAAGCTTAACGATGAAATAGTAAATCCGCCGCCAAGGAGGGAGAAATTAACATAGATAAAACATTTCCGTCATCTTTGAAATGCGTCATACATTGAAAGTGCTGGTATCAGTGTCTTATTGAATTCCGTTTAACAGGTTCATGTAATTTTACGAATGCACTACGTTCATTAAAAACACTTTTTGTTTTATACAAATGTACATAAATATTAAAGGTATCTGTAAATGTTCATAGATATTGTCCATTAACTTTGTACATTAAAATTTGTTTTCCTCTGCAAGTTCTGTTTTCAATTAGTGGCGTATTAACGGACAGGACATTTCAATGCATTCCATTTAGCATCACCAGCCGTTAGTTTACACGGAATTCCCCTGCGTATTAATATCCCCCTACCAGACAATGGATCCTCGGAAACGTTGGATTATTATAGTATAACTGAAAAAACAAATGTTATGTACTTGTGTTCTTAGAAACCATTAATTTGAGGTAGTTTTAAGTTAATAAGAAAAAATTAATAATATCTTTCAAGTTTGGTTATATGAATATCTGTAATACTATTAGCAAACAGTCTACTTATCCTTTTTAAATATGCATTAAAAAAAACACTATCTGTACTTTAGCTGAATCTGCAGGCAGTTTTGTTTTGATAAATTTTATGTTACGTTACATAATAATAAACCTGACGTTCTTTTGAAATCCAATATTGAAATTATTGAATTTATTGAATTATCGGGCTGTAGAACCTCCCCATCACGATTTTGACACATCTTTTCACCTCTTTTGAGTTCCCTCAATTGTCTCCTAGGTTTGGTCCCTTAGCATCAATGATGAGTCCTACAAGGATGAAACAGTTGACTCTATTTTGGCTCAATTATCTCTAACTCAAAATTTTTATTATTGTTGTTAATATATTGTGTTGTGGGATATTACGTATTGGGAGCACGTCATAATTCCGCCATTGCTTGTATTTGATGTTTTATGATACTAATCAATCTCAGAGATGTCTTTGAATCACTTAAAAAGAAGTATTTATATAAATATATATACTGAATTTGTCAATGCAACAAATATTAAAAAAAAAAATCCTCGTTGTTGAGGAACATTATTCAATGCTCGAATTTAAAATAATAAATCATCAAAATTACGTCATTATAAATAAAATTCACTGTCAGTATGTCTAGAGTGTTTATGTTGATATATTTCCTCGGCATAACCTCCTACCCACCTACCTAGATCTTGTATATGATGTATGTGTTTTCAAACGGTGGTACCGCGACCCCAGATTGTTAATGATACTTACTTCATATACCTGCGATTTACCTACGACGTAGACGAGCAGACGACAAAGGCCGCGATTTCCTCCACACGATAGGGTTGACAGCTCCAAAAGTTATCGAGCAAATTTGCCTCCAATGGCGGCCATAAATCATATCCGTGGCTGTCGAAAACATTTTACGTTAAGTTTACAAAAATATATTCATTATCATTAAAGGGAAAACTAGCTAAAAGCATTCAAGTGAAACGTTTTCTTATGAAATACTTAGGGAAACGATAGAAGACTGGTCTCGTTTCAAAAGGGCTGACGACAAAAGTGGTACTTTGTGTGAAGTCGTCATGAGCTCATGCCACCCATACTCCAAGTATATAGACCCGCGGCATGATGATGGGACGATACCCTACAGAATAAGTCATGCATGACGATCTCCAAACACCAGTAGATCGGCGTTCTACCCTAATATACTGGTTTTGATTAATGAGTATTGCCGGGATGTGCTGGTAAAGAGGTGTATATGCGCAATTTTCATCACTGTAAACGATTTAGGTTCGCACAAGATCCCCTCGCTGATAAAATGATACATGTCGAAACTGCTGCACGTGATACACGAGGAGAATGGACGACAAAAGTAGTCGATAAACATTTTCTGCTGTAACATGATGAAAGTAAGAGGATAACGGGAAATGAATGTTGCTTGTTTAGCACGTGTAATTGTTATATACCACGTGAAATCTTGACAAGTCTGGTTCTCGGTGTCCATAACAGTTGCGAAATGACGTGCTCTGATTGGCCCACTTCATGAATTAGTATGTATTCATATGTAAAATAGGCGTTATTACCAAAATAATTTAAATGATTTCTAAAGTGAAAATTAAATATCTGATTACATATTTAATCCAATTTCTATAGATTTTTTGTAGAAATATGACCTCCATATTAGAATGATACAAGTCATGAATCATATTTAATGACCGAAAGCTGTCTATTAATCTACAAGCTAATAACGGATTTTAATCGTTAAAACGCCTTGAAAATGATCTGAAAACTGAATAAAAACCACTTGTTAATGGATTTTAATTACAATATTAAAACAGTATTTCTACGTTTGAATGTATGTGTCAGCTGCATGATATCTCACATATTTCAACAATTAATATAGAGATCCAATCGTCTGATGTCGTATAAACTCGTTACATTGAGATACTGTTATCAAAAACGTATCTCAAATCTTCAGTATTCAATCAATATTAAAGTAACGGTAATGAAAATTCACCTCCTGGCTATTATGTCACTCGAAAATTGAATTTACACCCATAATACTTGATAATGAGTTTGATACAACGAATGGGTCTTTTTGAGGAATAATTATGTAAAGTGAAGAAAAATTTTTTTTACCTGAAGGTAAGGTGAATAAATGGAGAAAGTACGAGGTGATTGATCGTAGATAAAGCATTGTATCTAGTAACAATGGATTTAATGGGTGATATATGTAGAGATTTATCCATTTACTATCAATAGTAGAACGAGTTAGTTTTTTTTAAATGGTGTCTTATATACACCATGTTGAAAATGATATTAAATATCTATAGAAAACGGCTATAAATCTTACCTAATAACCTTTCACTAGCTTGCATTAAGTAAATACTATCAGAGAGGTATCCTTATGCAGATATCAGATGTATTGCATACACAGAACCATGTGTTATACTGCAACAGTATATTAATTGTACCAATATTTTGCTATTTTATAACTAATACATTTTGTGCAAATATTTCTCTGTGTGAATTTGTTATATGCCAGATTTAAACTATATTCACTGTTATACAGAAACGTTCCTTAACATGTTTGAACAAATTGAACAAGATTTTTGACAAAAGTATGAAAATGTATGAATCAATTATGTATGTGGAAAGCTATGATGCTATAGATAATGTAAAGAGGATGAAAAAACCCTAATTTGAATTGGAGGAAACGATTTGGTTTAAACTCTAAGCAGATGTGAATATAAATAATAGATTGGCGCGTTTCACTTTCTTAGAAAATAAAAACGGAGAGTTTTGGGACGAAAGTATCATAATTTATCATTCAAGAGTATTTCTAAGTCTTCAATGCCTCACAAAATATACAAAATAAATATTAATTCTGTTTGATTGAAAGTTGAGATTCCTTGAAGCGTAAACAAATATAGTAAACAAACAGTGTTACATAAATATCAATCGGTATTTATTACAGCTTATTATTTGTGTATCACGTTTGTTAGGTACCGTTCGTGTCCTTATGGATTTATTAAGCGAACTAACACGTCTTGTCTAAAACACCACGCAATGTGCCCAAGGCTAATCCCGTAAAGGATTTTGTAGGAACACTGAGTTATATTGTTCTGCCTATTAAGTGTCGTAAAGATGATATCAGATGGAGGTGTGATATTAATACGACTTGACAAGCCATTCCTATGGGATTAGTGGATATGTGTGAGGACTGAGGGGCTCCGAACATTATCCAACTTGTCTAATCTCAAACGATTCATTCGATTGGATTTAAGCATTTTTGCTAAATGTGTTTGATAAAGATAAGCAAGTTGTTTATCTCTGTTTTATGGAGACGACATTTTCAAACCATTCCCGTATATATCATTTATTCAGAACATTACTTGCAGGTGTCACCTAGGAATGGTTAAATACTCTAAGGCAAATAATTATGGAACATGTGATACCACAAAAATATCCATGAAGTAAAGATGTTGGCAATGGACAAAACAAATGGTAGAATAACACTGCTAGCTGAAATAACAGCGAAATAAAATATATAGGAATACACAGCATAATTGTATATCGCCAACAATAGATAAAGCAACTAGCCGATAATTGCTACTATTTCGAGACATTATGCATCTGACCGAAAGACCAATTTAAAGGAAATTTGATTGACTTAAAGAACGCATTATTTTACAAGCTGTCCAAATTGAACAAAACAAAAAACAAAAACGGAATCTTATGGAATTTTTCACTTTTAACGAATGAAAGCGTTTATATGATTATACGATCCAGCATCTGAGGTTTTATTTTATATCGATTGAAGACACCGTTAAATAAGTATGACATATTGTGATTATCAGTGGGTAGTCAAATATATTACGTGTGGTTGTAAATTTGTTTTTATACTAAATGTCTTAAATGTGATACAGTTTATTACTTAAGATTAGAATTGACCCTGGGTTGATAACGTTTATGTATAATTGCTACATGCGACACTTCATTTTCCGTTTACCGTTATTTTCACGTGTTTACTGTATTAACACTCACGGAAAAATCGTTATTCTATAAAACATCTTCATTTATTATTTAAAACGTAAGATTTTATGTGGTAAAAATCAAGAACTAAATCAAATTAATGAATACGATACACCGCGATAACAACATCGTCCTTCTATATAATTATTCATAACCACATCTCCAGATTGAGTCTTGAACAGCTGTTCAGTAAGCGCGAGCTAATGTGTCTGTAATTTATTGAGTTCGATTGCTGGATCCCCTGCCCACTAACAACAATGGCTGTTGACTGTTAATAATGTCCTCTACACGACCTGATGGATCAATGTTAGCGTAATGATGGACCGGGTGTGTCTTGAATGACGTAGTGTCAAAACCATCACTACTCACATCCCACCGCTTCCACCAAAGGCGAACCAACTCAGCTGCGGAGCATACACATGTTACAGGATCGAAATTCGATCTCATATATCTTTTTTTAGGTCATCATCATCGTGTATAGGCGTTTGGCAATGTATCACAAGTTACTTGCAATATTTCCAAATGCTAAATGCAACTGGAAAACCCCTTTCTGGAAATTCTCCCAATTTTCTAATACCAAGACACAATATCTTCCATTCGATCTTCATAAATCAAATTTCTTAGGATCGAATGTATTTTTTCTTTGAGAACAAAAAAAACCTTAAGCGATCGTGAGCGGTCTTTTTAAGCTCGCTCAAGAGTGGAAGTCGAGATTCTGAAACTGATAATTTTCATATTTCCTGCCTGAAGACTATGCCGAGGACAAGTTGGCAGTCTGTCCCAGTCGACCGAAGCGCCTCCTGGTGTATAATGAGTGTTTGATCCGGTGTCGAGGCTGACAAGCGATTCCCCGTCATGTTTAAACAGACTCTCAGATAATGCGACTTTTGAGCCACTTCGGAATCACGGGATCTCCCTAAATTGTATGACGTCACCAATTCCATCGATTCGATGTCGTTGGAGAAATGATCGCCATAACAAGATAAATTACATCTGGTGTAAAATGAATCAGTCTTTTACGTTATGAAAATATAATCTTACAATAAAACAAAACATTTCATTCAATTTCCTAATAAATATCATTATTCAAGGGATCGCCAAATACTAAATCAATCAATCTTGCTTGTAACAGACATTTTTATTGGCTTATATAGGATATTATGTTAACCAAAGGAGGACGTCACCGTTTAAAATAAAAGTGGATTTCCACAGGGATTGTGTACAGTAAAATAAAGATTATCTTGAACATATGTCTATGTTTTCTGAGCTTTAACATAAAATCAACCGGAGAGTACTTCATAATTAACCGTCGCTTCACATACCGTTTTTTGTGCTATATCTCCCTACATAAAAATACATTTTAATCCTGTCAGCAGTCAGGAATGAAATAAGTAGATATTGATAAACTTTGTATGTTTTTCCTCAACATTATTTCATCTTTATAATACAGTTTTTTTGTATATCTAAATGTGATGGTTGACGACATCAACAGGTACTCGATTTAGGTATGCGTATTGTAACGATACGGGATAGGTCTGCCACAACTTGTCTATTTCAAGTTTCTCATAATTTAATGTATTACAAACGTACCACTGAACGCGTTATTCCCATCACCATGGTCGTACAGAGTACATATTATGGTGTGACGGGGATGTTTATTATAACGTTATGTTCGCACGCTGTGCTATTCTGCTCACGGTTCGGCCGATATACGAACATTTTCAGGAGTTCACACCTCGCCGTTCCCAATGCCCGGTCCGCCTCTCCTACCCTCTAGAGAGTTTTTCCGTCAGGGCTCGACGATTGCCGGGGGGTGTCGGTACACAGCTTTTGTGTATTGGTCACGGAACATTACACATATCTGGGGTGGAAATGACTCGGAATCGATTCCCCATCATGGGATTACTCGTCCATTTTCTGTTCCATAATCGAGATGGGATTATCCCTTCGGAAGCTTTCGGTGCCAACTGTGGCCGCTCAAACAAAACCCCATTTGCCAGAACTGGAAATACAAATGATGGTTACCCTTTCGAGTGGAAATTCATGTCATAAAGGGGATTACAGATTTAAACCCTGCGTGTATTGACGAAATGCATCGTAGCGTCTCGTACCAGTTACTACTCAGAGAAAAAAACACCCTACATCATCTTTTTGTGGGCTTCTAAACAGGTGCACAACGATGTGAGCCGGGCCTGTGTTTGTTTTACCTCTACTGTTCTCTCTGGCTACTCGCTAATACTGTATAGCCAACCGAGTCTATCAACTGAGTAGAGGACCGACCGGCTCTCATCGGAATGCCGTCGACAAAATCGATAAAATGCATGGATTCACCTTATTCTGTTTAAATCTCAAGACTAAACCTACTTAAATCCAAACCAAAGTAATCTATTCAAGCAGGAATATTTTTTGAATTCTGCTTCACTTAAACAAATTTGCGTGTAACAGAAATTCTGTGTAATCTTTACCCGGCTTCCGCATCGATTCTTAGATACTCAATATGAGTAAGAACAAAACTTATCCATGGCGGCTATTGGGAATGTGATTCGGTTGAGTGGACACAGCCCGACAGAATCATACTGACATACGCCTTCCGTGTACGCGTCCGACAACATGCTCATTAATATTGATGAACTTTATCGTCCATGCGTGAACGTATTCGATGAGAAGATAAACATAACCTGTAAACGATGGTGCTTGATGTCGGGTGGACATTACTTTCCCCCTGGCTAGTTGTGAATTTATGATAAGGGACAGACGACACAAAATGTTCTGTTAACTAAAATTGGAAGAGAATGGACTAATTTTGTTTGGATTGTTTTTTTTTTCTGTTTTCGAAGGATAAGATAAAGGATGTTTCAGATTTTGTACAAATCTGTGATATTCCAGTTAATGGGTTTGTTAGGCGACTTACGTAAACATTCCTAAAAATATGTACACCTCTTTGTTTGTGGAACAGATAAATCAACAGTGATCTTCAGTCTCATCGGTTGTAGCCTTTATTGATATTTTACAACCCGCTGATTTTACTTCGTTGTCTTCCTTGACATCGGTTTTCATAAAACCTTTATTTCAATGAGGAGTTTATAACCGTATTACGGTTAGACAAACCTGTTTCATATTTTTATTTAAGTTACGAAAACATACTATTGTTTATTATTATATTATAATGCTTGTTAAACAGATCCAGATACGTTTTAAAAGTACATGTACAATTGTCTAAAATATCAAGATTTAATTGAAAGAATTATATGTGCGTTAGTAAATGTCAACGGAATTTGTATATTTATCTTAGGCTGTGGTATTTACCAGTCGTCATCAGGAAAACAAACCGACGTTTCAACCTGGAAAAAAAAAAGAATAAATAAAAATATCGTGCCATTAAATGCAAATACGTATGCAATTCACTCCTCGCGGTGCAGAATTTTAATTGAGACCCCAGTTTAACTAATGTTCGTACAATGGAGAAATACGAACTGCCTTGTGAAATGCCGGGATAACTGGTTTACACCTAGACGCCTGTTCTGTGCAAAGTTATGATTCATAGCTATTTGTTGTATTGGAGTTGTGTACTTTTATTGTGATTAATTGGTTGGAATTTATTTTTCTTGTTAGGAATGCTAGAGCCTCCTATATATAGGGAATGTCCTTTAGGCACAAATAAGAGAGGGCAGGTACCTCACGGACACATACACTTTACGAGTTCATAATCTTTAAATCGAAAAGTTAAAAAAGGTTTTAAACGTACATTCAAATTCTGCTAATTTATTAAATTTGTTTTTATGTAAACGAAGTGCTTTGAACTTTCGTAGATCATAATTGATAATTAAATCGTTTGGTTCATTGGCGTCTGGTGGTGCCCTTACTATCCAGTGTACCAAAGAAAAGGCGAACTGTGAAAGTTACATATATAGAAAGTCTATAGCCAATGTTTTCTTTGCGTCCATTCAGATTCGGTACTTCACAAGAACCACAAACAAAAATAATCTAATGTCTTCAGCGAACTTTTATTTACCGCAAACACCTGTGGATTCAGGGATGCGTGACGAACCCCAAGACGTACCTTTTGGCGATTTTAGGTCTGGACCTGTATGATAAATCCTTCTATAAATAAAACAATGATCAAAGTCGATTAAGGTATTTGTGCGATTTTATTGCTTCAATCACCCTGTCTTACTTGCCGAGTCCACACCGATTGTATAATCTCTAGAATAACAGCAGGGGTTGGCACAGTTGATCGCTTACACTATATTCTATAGCTGTCAATCCTGCGTATTCGACATGGCTGTGTGAAAACCACAACAATGCTTTGTATAGGGAATGTCCACCCTCGGCTGTTTTCATGACTTATATATACGAAATTTATTTCGTATTCTATGACCACGCTGTCCAGCTGCCCTAAAGCGAAAGTAAACTATCAATAACAATCATTTTGTGTTTTCTTTTCCAACTTAATCTCATTTGATCTCAGCAAGACCACAGACCGGGCAGTATCTCCATTTACGGGTGAGAGGCTTGGACAAAATCCAGTAGACTACCCTGAATGGCCGATACTGGTCCATGATCATCGTCATTGTTTGAGCTATCGATGCTCGTGAGATAACGACTGTCAAGTTAGGTTCGAGCCGGACAAACTAAATCTGCCAAGTCCGCGGATAATGGTCAGCTAAGTAGGCCCCCGTCGGGAGGAAATTGTCAACCCCGGATATCTCAGAGGGGTGTAATTGACCTCTTCGTAAGTGATTACCGCGTAGTTTATACACTGTTAAACATTGTTGTACTTTGTATAAATGTGTCTTGTAGAGTGAGAACCCTATCACTTTCTATTAATTTGTCAAATGATGAAATGACACAACGGAATGAGGAGTTTAATTGACACCTGCCTGAAGCCCAAGAGGCACACACCTCATCCCTAACGAGTCAAATGCCAAATGGCATGTCCTTTCTCGATGGTCATGGAACATGACAACACATTCAGTTCCTGATTTATTAGATTTGTCCCCGGTGGTCGCGTTTTAGTATTTAATCTAGACAAAATATTGCGACGTGAGTTTTGATTTAAACCTTCCCTTATCATAACGAAGTACTAGTTCCAATTTCAATAAAAACAAACTCATGGGCACATTCCTCGACGAAATTAATGATTAAGTGACTTTACAATCAGGAAATGTCAGACTGCATTATGACTTGAAAGTGGCTCACTGATATAGACGTCCCGAAAGGCCCACCGACAAGAACCACATATATTAGTAATGTGCAAATATGGTTGGTTGTGCAAATAGTTGAGCAATAACTTTCGACTGATATAATCTATAGTAGCTTCTCCTCAAGTACCAGTAGTGGATTTATAGATAATTTATTTGGGAGCATTCCGGTTTTATTTTCTAAAAGCCACTATAGATATGGTATTAGGGTTGTTTTATAGAAGGGGCAAATTGATGAGAAATTCGGACTGACTCACCAAGACCTTTACACAGAAATAACAATGGAACAGCGACTTGAAAACAAACGCGAATTTCTAACTCAAAACCAATAATACAAGGCAAGATACGCCTGAGGTATGAGGAAACGAAAATGGAACATGGAGGACATTGAAGAAGTAGAAGGAGACATTGCTTTGACAATGTTTTAAGGGGCTTTCAGTATGGATTGAATCCCCTCACTTGATTTTGATCTTTGAAACAAAAAAACATAATGTGTCGTTAGACGTTCTATTTTCTAATATGAAGGGATGGTTAGTAAAATACTAGTTTGGTGGGAGGATCCCGCTGTTTTGTTGGGCTGTTTTCGCGAAGTTTGACTGATGGTAATGACAGACTGTGTTTTACGAGCACCGTTGTCTTGTGATGTTAGTGCTTTTAATTGTTCCGTAGAGTTTCCAGGACCCACAGCCGTCTCCAAATAATCAACTTTAGCAGAAGCAGTAATAACTGTCACCTGACGCAAAACTAACACACATGCAGATACATTTATGCAAAAGCTTTGTTGATGGGCTTCCCTGCTTTGACAGCTTGACAGACATCTTGTAGCGACGCCCCTGCTAATATGATCCATGATAAAATCTCTTGGAACATTTTCCTCAGTAAATTCTTGAGAGGGAGTCTTGAGAGGGAGCAGCAATATTTACCTATATCCTGCAGCCACATTTACACCCGACCATGTGACGTTGCCCTTGTCTATAGACACGTGCGATAGAACGTGAAGATGTCTTGTCACAAGTACCACTTCACCTGTGCATATGTCTCCGTGTCCTCATTCATTGGTTACCTCTACATGTATGTACTTTTGACACATACAATATGTAGAATCCTAATTACTTTTTTTGTAACATTAAAGTACACCTGACGTTGAAACCAATTTAGAATGAATCCATCATCATCTGAATTTACTTTGGTCACATCTACTTTAGAACTGTAAAAGCGATTTGCCCACAGCCATAGCCTTCTTTGAGAGGACATATTTAAGGTGTATCATTGCCGATTTCAATAATACGCGGCCATTACTGTCATAATGCCAATTTACCTACAGCTGACTGCGGGCTTATCGCTTGGCTTTTGGAGTTTTTTCCTGGATTTGATCAAAGTGTAATACATTAAGTTTGAATATGACTTGTAGGTTTTAAAGCGTTAATGAGGCTTGTACGACGGATGATTTGTTTGTGTAATGTTTCCGAGTTATATTCAAAATTTCGAACGGATAAATGTTTTGACTTCTAATTCATTTCCGATGGACTTGGCCTCAAACTATTTACTTCGATCTTAATTACAAAAAAAATAAACCTCGTTGATATTCCATTTTGTTTTTCTCATTCATCATTACAAAAATAACAATTCTTATTTGGTGTGTAGGGAATGGCATTTTATGAATAAATTTGCAATTGGTTTTTGTATAATTATCATATTTTGTGATTATGCTTAAGAGCGTGTTCCAAGCGTAACATTTAGGATACGAAACATAGTAAATGGCAAAACAAATTGCATTTGAAAGTTCTGTCGTTTCTGTGTTCCGTTTGACTGACGCATTCTATGAAAGCGTTATTCCTTGAACAAGATCAATATATTCTATGGGTATAGTTTATGTTGACAAGTAAACAACACGTGGTTTTCATTACCGCATTATATCCGTTATCAGAATAACAATTTTGTCTACAAGCTGCTTACAGTGCGTGCGTTTTGACATCAGCGCTATTCTTTTACCAATAATTACACGAACGTATTAATGAGCTATTAAACAGTAATTGGCATCCATTTTGAGGGTATCGCATACACGAAGAGTATAATTTGTCTACGTCACATCAAGAGCAACACCAGGACTGGGATTACATCCATCTCTCTTTAATAAAGGATTCTCTCGCTGCTTGATGAACAATTACATGTATTACTCGCGAATTTGATAGTGTTTTGTATGATGAAACGAGTGTCGACAACAAGTTTTGAGCTCAGAGTTTTAATTCGTTCAATCATATATATATGAAATGATGAAAGCTGCTTGTAGGTGTTGTATATGTCGTACTATCTGGATTGGGCTGGCTATCGAATTAAGAAAAAGTATTCAAAATTTGTCAGCATTATTAGTAGCATTAATATTTCCTGACGAGTTGGTCGGGGTGGCACAGTGGAAATACACTTGTTTTTCACCTGGGCGGCCCGGGTTCGATTCTTCAATCGAACGTGAAAAGAGCCCTCGTGCGCTTCAATCCGGGTCAACAAGCGATTGATTTAACTTGTTTCTTAATTTTTGTAAAATAAATAAAGTTTGCATTTCCAATTTTTCTCGACTTCACTACAGGAGTTTCTAGACTTTTAAACGAAACAGCTGTAGGGTGCAACCTATAGTTTCAATGTACACTGCATAACACAAGACTTAAGTATACATTATTGTACATTTGTGTATGTTATGATATTGTTCAAAAAGGAGCAAACAACTTCGGTATGAATCGTGTCACATTTAGATGTAGTGTCAATGTATACATTAATGTTGTATTTATAAGTTCATTACTTCCTATTTTCCAGGTATGGTTTCAAAACAGAAGGTCGAAAGAAAGAAGAATGAAACAATTAAGTGCTCTAGGTGCCAGACGCCATTTTTTCCGGAACCCACGTCGGATGCGCGCGCTGAGGACGGGGATGTCACCTAGTGAACTAGATGAGACAGAAATGATGGGAGGCCCTGGATTCGGTTACTTCTCAGGTAGATACTCTTTTATTTGTCCATCAAAGGGAACTAACTCAGTAGAAAGAAGGGAATACAACTGCAATTAGAATTATTAAGTAACTCCTAACGAGTATATGCTTAATTGAAAACATTAACATGGTTTCACGTGTTAAAGTCATGCAACCTAACGCACAAAAAGGCAAGTTTAGCTTGAGGCACCTTCCTTACAATGACAAGGTCGTTCATCTATACATTTACCTACATTGAACTGTTGTCATTAGGGTGTGCTTGGGTCATAAAGTTACAACATCGTGTTAAGCACTGTCAGATATCTATCAAAGTTCGCCGATGTGATGTATTAGGTGCTGGTACAGATGCTGGAACACTAAATATACCTGTTACAGCGCACCTAGCCTGAGGACTCCACCGTCATTACTGATAAATGAAGTCGGTGCACATACATATTTATGTATGCTTCGAGACTACAGTACTCGGCAGTCTCACATTCCTGTCGGCAGCTCCACGCATTAACAATCAGCTGCATTACAAAGTAGTTATTGGTATTTGCATGATCATGCAAAAAAAAAACAACCAGAAGTTACAAAACGAGAGTTTAATGTTAATCGTCTATGAGACTGAATGATTTAAAACAAACGACAAGTTTAATCTTTATGCTACCTTTTCGGTATACAGATTTGTTCCCGCTGTTATAACCGTAGCTAGATAAAAAAAAAAGTATGTATGAAAATATACACTCATGTTATATTTGCTACACGACTGAGTCCCGCCCAGTCCGCTTAGGGCCACAACCAGCGGGACACTCATGGATGCACGACGGGAAAAGGAAGACAATGCCGAGTTTTAAAAAGAGATGAATAATTTGGGATTCCATCCAGTCTAGAAGAAAACATTTTGTGCCTGTTTTAACGATTTTATATCACGTATTCCGTATCTCATTGGGCCCAGGCAGGACCCTGCAGTAGCGGGGATTACGAAGGATTAACTTGCCTATGAATTTTAATGTCACTAATCCCGCCCTGGCAGAGCGCTCTGGTCCCAGGGGTATGGCATCTCTAACGTCTGTATACGGGGATTTGTGCGTCTAATGTTGCATTCATCCTCTCTTCCCTGCAGACTACGTCCGTCCCTCTATTCATGTTGTCAGTGGTCGCCCCCTGATTTCGTATTCATGCCCCGTGCCCTTGGCCTTATTGTGACGTCGGTTTGTAAGCCATTTGTTTTGGTTAATGTTGTTTTAGCGTTTGTTATTTTGGAATGCTTTTGCGATCTTTGTTTCTGCAATAATAGAATAATAAAGCCACTGGTGACGTTTCATTCTTCATTTTGTAGTCTTGTCGTGTTCTTTAATACACTTTATTTTGCATTTGTTTTATTCAGAAGCTTCGTATTTCTCCGAAACCTCTTAATACCTATATAAATGTAGCATGGTCATTACAATTATACCAAATATTTATAAACGCACTAACTTGTATATGAATGCTGCATTTTTTATTTGAATTCTATTCCAGTCGGTTCATGAATTTAACTTGAGATATTTTATATTGTACAATTATATATCAATGTATGAGACGCCGTTACGTGCACAAGGAAAATCTGGATTTGAATAATTTTGTTTGTCGTGTATTCCTTCAAGCGAACATCAACGAACACAACTATCTTTCTGTGATCCACATGAGAACAGGTGACTTCCGGCCTCTTTTTGACTGTCATAATAGTGCTCTGTCTTTGCCGACTCGAATGTCTAAGGCACACCTTGAATCAAACCGCCTTAGGAAGCATAAAGCGTTAGAATGTCTAGTTTATGACACAACTTGGTGCGAGGGTCGTGAATGTTTTATGATTTTCTGATTAGATAGCCATCATTTTGAAAAAAATAACACGACATAATCGCTTTGAACAGAACACACTCACAAAATGATACACGCACATGCATGTTCCCAGAACCCCCATCAATATACCGACAGTCAAGTACCCGGATTAAACCATTGTGGATTCGCATTAAAGATGCATGCTCCATCGGACCGTTTAACGTAAATAATCGTCACTGCACGAGACACTTGTTTTTATGATGTACTAAAATATGTCTATTAAATTCGTTTTACAGTTGTGATCAAAGTCTATCGTTTTTGTAAATATTTAAAAAAAATAAATGATTGCAAGGCATGTAAATATAAACACCTTTGTATCTTGACGAGTATTTCGCTGACCTTACATACAGACATTTTTTGTGTTGGCAATTCTCTAATCTTCAATCGCAACTATTGATAATTACTCACGTTTATTTTAATTCATGCAAGACGTTAATCACGGCAATTTGGAGTCAATTCATGAGTTAGTTTTACAAAAACCTTGTATAAACTGACCTTTGACCCTGACAGAGTGTATTATTTTTCATGGGTATGATTATTTCTGCCACCTGTGGACAAGTAATCCGAGATCGAACCTTTCATTTTTTTAAACTCTTAAAATTTATCTTCATTCGCTGTTGGAAACCCTACACTCCTAAACAATCGACTCGTATGTAGTCGGAGGCACAAATGGCTCATTTGACGGCGTATCAAAGAATGCCAAACTTTCGTCTCCGGATCCTTCCTGCTCGGATCCGCTCCGGTTTGTATACACGCCTTGTATACGGACAGACAGTGATAGATGACATGTGTTCGCCGTACGTACGAGTAAAACCCGACTCCACTCCTCACCGCCAACAAGGGGTGCTGACAGACTTGAACAGTTTGTCAATTTTATGATAGTCTACCTCCGTCCATACAGTCAAAACCTGAGGGGCAGTACACCGCTTATAAGTATAGAGTTATATCCCAGACGGCATATACAACATACAGTGACGACTACAGCATAATACATTACGAGTGGTTAGAGTCGTCACGAAGAAACCGGACCACGACTTCATAGATAATAATAAATAGAAAACCAGACGTAAAACGATTTATATTAATTTATGGTTTTATCATTCAAATAGTTTTATCGTGAGCGGCTCTGTATGCAAAGTCCGAATGACATTTTCTGTAAAACTACTGACAAATGATATAACCAAGTACGAATAGTTATTAACATGCAGCGTAACACATTTCTAAACAATTACATCATATATGACAGTTAAATGCAGTATATTGTCAACTTCAGCTTTATATTAGTATATATTTATTTATCAATAAAGTGTCTTTATCATGTCTCATTGGATTGTAAGACACACAAGATATTAGCAAAAAAGCTATAAACAGTAGAGTCAAAATGTACTAAACTGCATCATACATCTATTTCGTCCTTCTAGGACTCGGGGTGATGCAAATGACGTGAAACTCGAAGAAGGTCCCACAAAAGCCAAAATCTTGATGGAGAGGAGATTCATAATACACATTCTTTCAATAAATTCCATAATTTTCATTATTGGCTTTTAAAAGAACATTAAGTACGTGTGTATATTCTGAACCTGTGTTCAATATTCAACATTAACAACACAATGATCATTATTGCGCGTTACAATAGTAAAATGTGTATTAAATATAAAATGCAACTTATAATTTTTGTATACTTAATACTTCAGATTTTAATGTACACAGGCAATAGCGCAAAATGAATATCATCGTTACTATTTGTAGGCTCCAGAGGGTTTCGTCCACTCACACGTACCAAGCGTCAGTCTTTGTTATGAATATCTATATTTAATGAAATGGACAACGTTATCCGTATTCATTGTGTGTAAGTTAGTGCAAGGCCAAACACAATAACCGTTTTGACACTTCTCAATCTTCAATACCAGCCATGCATCCATGATGATCCGTAATCATTCGTCCTAGCTCCATCTGATATTGGCTGTTTTCAGTCATGCATGTTTAACTACCCCCGACCCCTCGACAGCCGTCAACATACTTATATATAGACACGAATCGTCACCAGCTCGACAACCATGATGAGATAGGGCGGGGTTGATGAGAGATTACTCTTCCGGAAGTTATCGCGCCCCCATCACCACTTCGTCGTTCCTTTGAATATCACTCCGCGATGATGGAAACTTGTGATAACATAACCGCTATCGCGAAGATCTAACACTTCCGTAATCATGTATTCAAGCAAAACAAAATGTCAAGTTATTGTTTGAGCATTTTTTCTTCTATATACATGTATATAGTTAAATGATTAGAAGAGTACAAGGCAAAAAGTATATATTAATCATTCTTCAAGAGATTTAATTAAAATCAGTAAAAAATGAACAATTAACATGAACTTGTTTTGTTTTTATTGTTGTGCAAACATTGTTGTGTGAATAAAAAAATACATGATACGTTGACCCTATTTTATCTGAACGTTCCTCCTTCACTTGTTTTGCTGTTTTTCCTCCGATTAAGAATATCACCTGTTCCTATTGTTATATACCTATTAGATGTTGGTGTCTCATCTGATGTTGTGTTTCCTATTATTAGTCTCCTACTGGATAAACCGGGAGGACTATAGTTCTCCTCCCGTCTTTCTTGTACATATATACGCCAAAGTTTGGCAGCACTCTGGCAGCTTCATTCCTTTCAGGGGTTTGGGGTCAAGGTCAGTTACAACTTTTAGCTTGGGTTGGAAGGGAACATGTATTTCTACTGTTGTTATCAAATGGTTGTTTTATCGCCTTAGTTGTGGTTCTTGTTTCTCTGTAACTTAGTTTTGAAAATTAAAAAAAAAAAATCATCAAAATACTTAATATGAAATTATATCTTTCCAGATAATGGACAGGACTTTTATGCTGGTTATCAAGGATATGGCGATTTCTTTCCCGGTCAAGGTGAACCAGGAGGCCCTGGAAACCTAAATTTCCTTCCTCCATCTTCGCGAGGGACTCCGCCTCTAAACCTCGACCAGCCTTTACATCATAACGGTTAGTACCTACCTCTTTTTACCCACATAGGCAATGTAACATATATTAATGTAGAACAACAAAAGCTAAGCAGTGTGAAAGAAGTTGATGGAAAACGACAACAGTTAGGCAACGTGACAGATATTGTTGAAGAGCGGAAAAGTTGGGCAATGTGAACGAAGTTGAAGAACGACAAAGTTGGGCATTGTGAAAGACGTTTATGAAGAACGACAAAAGTCTTGCAATATTAGAAATATTTATGGAGAACGACAGAGGTTTAAATCAATAATAGGGCATATTGAAAAATACATATTGTGACATTTTATCACAGTTCGATATTTAAAATAGCGGTAATAAAAAACGTATTATTTATCAAGGGATGAAATAGTGCAAAATTATTTTTTTTTTAAACATAAAATACCGAAATACCAAAAACCGTAATCCTAACTCGATATCGATAAAACGAGGATATATACGAACAAATGTTTTAGTTTTTTTTTAAATATGGAGACCCTTGAAACAATACAGATAGTAAGACCTGGTGTTCCGGTAGAGTAAGAGTCGTATACTTTATCGACATAACCGCCATACAAAACTAGATCGGGTTCAGACAAATTCTCAAAATGAGGACTAAAGTGGTGACGATGGAACCATTAGGTATACCAACAAATATCCAACCAATTCCATACCGCATATGGAAATATAGTGATATAATTGTCGGCCATATAACTTTCCTATGTTCTTCATCAACCTGTAATGTTTGACAAAGCTATTTATAACACCGATTTTGTCCACTGATAACAGGCTTGATGTTCAGTCATTTTCTAGCGGTTTTTTTTTAAATTATTTGTTTAATCGTGTTCTCATCACCTGTAAGCATTCATCGATTCTTTGATTTAAAAACTGGGTAAAAATAAACCAAACAGCATTGATAAAAAAAACACTTTTCGAAAGATGCAATTTAAAGAAAAGAACCATAAACATAATTTGTTTAAACGATAGATTGATGTCATTATAATAATTTAGGTAGATTTTACACTATGAAGGCGTGGGTAGGCTGGTCCGGTACCTAACTAATCGAAACGTTTGTTTAGCTTCATCTGATAAATTTGAAAACCAGCCGACGGACGAGCATTTTCCTACAGCAACGTTATTTACAATGCAAAGAGCCTGAGGCATTTTTTATTAGATACACCAAAATACTTCATTAACTGTACGATCATGTATAATTCTATGTCAACCACTTGGTTCAGTTCATGCGCATCGCTCCATATACCGTGCACAAAATGAAAGGTTATTGTTATCGAACCTATTTTTTTTTATATCCATTTGATAATTTATCACAATTTTGTACGTTATCAAATATAAAACAGCGTAGTACGATACATTCAAATTCAAAAACTACTGCAATGCATATAACTTGTCAGCTGAGTATTTTAAATAAGATATCTTGTAAGTTCATTGAACCGTGAACTGGAACTTCTCTGTAGTTACTCATTTGATGGAGTATATTGTTTTATTGATACTGTTTTTATTCCGGACCAGTGAACATATTGTTAATATGTATCAATAATTCATCACATGAAACGGTGTTTACTAATAAAATGACCATATTTTGTCACGATTTGTTAGACAGAAAACAATGGAAACTGACCTGGGAATTAGTCACTTTTTAATTCCGTGTGAGGGAGCGTCATTGTCACCAGCTGATAAGGGTAGCGTTACAAAGCCATGAACGTCACTAAATGTGCGCTGTGGACCATGACGAAAACATGTGTTGTTATACACCTGACCTTATCGTAAACAACTGGTTAATTATACATAGTTGATTAATTATTACTGCGTTCGACAATAAATCATATATTTTCCGGTTATTGTTTTCATTGATGTTGATAAACTCTTCTTTATGCAAACATGTATGTCTCTTGGTGTTTGGTCATGGTAGGAATATAAGAACCAGATAAATATTAGTAAACAATGTATTTCTTAATTAGTTATACGATTTTACATAGAATTAGATAAACAGATAAGAAAGTAAAATATTGAAAATATTGTCGAAACTACCAGTGCACGCAACAGTAAAACACGTGATGTATGGTTAACTATCATCAAACATGCCGCACATGATATTAGAAGGAACACGGGCATATGTTGTATATAAATCATGCTTATAACCCATTTTGAATACCATGCTCGTTCACTGATCTTAAACATTTCGTAAATATAATATCTTACATCCGATCGGTGTTAAAACACACAGCCAGGTTCTGAAAAAAATAGACGGTGACAAATAATCCAAGAAAAATTACCTACATTTTTTTCTCGTATATTTCGTCACACAATGAATGGGTGATGTGTTTCTAATAACAGATCAAACTGCTATTTTGAAATGGGCAAATTTATAAGATGTCGAATGCTGGTTTTGAAATGTGATATATGAGAAACAAATAGTCACTTAAATCGCCTAATGAAGCATGGCATGGCATTCCCCTTGAAAAATACATTGGTATTACGTTCTTTAAATTTTTTTGCCAACGACCTGTTTATTTAAGCTAAATTAGGAAATTGGATTTTGGCGCTCGCGTTTGGCTGTCGTCTGCTCGGAATGGTTCTGGGGGGTTGTTCTGTGGCGAAAGATAAGGCAGGAACGTATTGATCGTGAAACAATATTTTCTCCCGAGGTTTGTTCTATTTCCTTTTACAACTATCACGAGATCTTTAGGAATCTCATTAAACCAACCAGTTATGGAGAACTGAAGCCCGAGCTCGTCTTTGAAATTGGAATTGGGGCCAGGCAAGGGAATCTAGAGAATGAATGCATGCTTCCTTTGCTTGGTCTGAAGGATCATATATATATTTATATACAAGAATGGCTTTCAGCAATTTGAAAAGAGAAAAGAAGCAATAAGCATATTTGTCTTCAATAGACGATCAAAGTCTATGATCCTATCATCTGTGAATGTTACATTTCGATAGATTACTGTTTGTTTTAGCTCAGATATCTATTTTTACACCAGTTTCTTTCATATCTGCGTTGTTTTCGTAGTAGGTGTATAACTTATGTTAATTTTTTATCATTATACAACATATATATCAAAACTCCTGAAAACCGGGAGATATAGTGTTTGGAATAGAATTAAGTAACGTTAAATTATATACTAGTAAGAGCACATTTAACACTGTGGTAATACTGTAAATCTCTTATATTTCATTTTTGTTTTCCAAATAAAATTAAGAGACTTAGAACTATCTATGGATCAAGAAAGTTATTATATTATATGTCTTGATAAAACCATATTTCGACATAATTCCAGTTGTGAAATATATTTGAATCAACTTAGAAATAAATCAATATTTAGCTGTGGAAATATAGATCAAAAGTCCGAATGATACTATTATCAGATATCAAAACGTTATATTATGTTGTCAATATTTTATCAGACATTATATCTTATTGTCTGTGTTTTGGGTCAACGTATGGCACCTCAAGGTGTCGTTCACCCTTGTCTTGTCGATAGGTCGATAGCGTAGTGTATAAAGTAGTGACTCTCGTTAACAGATGTAACAACAATCCACTCGAACCTGAAAGGCGACACGTGGGCCATTGTACCCGATTATTTATGTTCGTGAAATAGTGTGGACGGCCAATAAATGAAGCGAGGGAGTATCGGACACATTACTGTAGTTCATAAATAGACGAGGGTAACATGTTCACGTATACAGGCAGGGATGTTACACTTTATTGTTGTGTGTCGGAGTATAAAAACTTTTAATGTGACACAGATCGATACAGACCCGTGTTACTACAGTACAAATTGGATATATGAGTTATAAATCTCTACAACTCTACAAATCTCAAACAAGAATAAACAACCGCAGCATTATCATATTATATCATGCAACAGATATACGATAACATTCAAACGATATATATTGAGTAATGAACATTACCCATTAATGAAGCGGCCAACAAATATCAACGATTTTGGATATGAATTAGAATTACTTTTTCACTCATCCCATTTTTTATTCATATGTTCTCATTATTTGTGTCTTTTAACAAAGATGTTTATCACTTGCGCAATAGACCGACTCTTGACGTGTCAGAAGGTCTTACATAAACGTCAGAAAAATGGTCGAAAGTTCTAACAGATACTACTATAGTACCATTAACTTTCTAGTAAGACTATTACAAGATGTATATCTTTTTGAAGACATTGTTATTTGTCTTGGTTAAAACCGGAATTGATTTTAGATTTTATTTATAGCTTATCGGTTTCATTTTTATCGTTTCAGGAAACATGGTTCCGGATAGTCAATTTATGCCAAATGATATGATGCCATCATCGGGGTCACCGGATTCCCTGGTACTCCACAGTCACGAGAGCCCCTTTGGACCAGGAGGCCCACCAAGGTCCCTAGCGAACTCCTTTACCTCACTGTCTCATCCTCCACAGGAAATGACGGAAGCATGGTGATGACGTCACATCCGTTTTGATATATATATACACATATATGTGAACAATTTTTTACCTTTAACCAACGTCATTCCAAGATTGACAATTCGTGTGTAAAGTGGTTGTTATAGACATTATTTATAAAGTGCACAAGCTGTGTGACAGACTGAATATTTTCTTATGACTGACAGAACTATCGTAGTATTCTGGAATATCTTTCCGTCGAACATGATGATTCTTTCTACGTGTTCTCATACATGATAAGCCACTGGAAGGGCAGCTAATTTGCATATGAAGCTCTTCAGCTGCATATCAAAGAAAGCCTTTTCTTCATTGATCTGTGAACACTGTTGTGGAATGGGTCACTCGGCTAGCCACACACGGACCGGATTCTCACTCGTGTTTGGACTCTATATCGAGACGATTTTCATGTTTGTCTCATTCCAGAAGAAATAAAAATAGAGACATTGTATTCTTCGTAATAATTTATTCTGTTCATGAAGGCACCAGCAGTGTTTGGACTGTAAACATTACCACATGAATATGTTTCTTTTGTTAATTTTACCCTTATGATAATGTGATGACAGTCACATCTTTATGGCATATGAAATAACATAAATATAAGAAGAGTTATACTTTTGGAAACGGACAAATCGTTTCCTTTTGGAAATGCTATTTATTTATCGTTAAGTTGAGGTATCGTAGAAAGCACGTGTCGTGATATGTTGTACGTCTGTCCGCACTGTTGTATATTTTGTATATATAAATATATACAAATCGCCCTGAAGAAGGGACCCTTACAAGTCCCAATCACAAAGATAGTGCAATGTTCTTTTATCCATGTAAAACCTATGTTTCACATTTTTGTGTTTCACATTTTTTAAAATCTTTTCACCATAAAGTAAGATTGTGTTTGAAAATGAAAATGAAGTTATCCAATTCCCCCATTCCATCATTTCATCTCACAATATTATCGAAATCCCACACTTCCGCACTTCCGGAAGTAACTGTTATTTTCCCCGGAAGTGATATTCTAATAGGTGCAGTGGTTCGTAATAAATACAAAATAATAAAATTGAAAATGCCATTTATGATTGATTTCTTGTGAAATTTTCTTGGTAAATGGAGTAAATAATGTCATAATTCCAGATATAATACTTTTTTTCAATTATGATATTTTTATCATAAAAGGATTAATGTCGATTTAATTTTGGTTATGAAGGTATGAAATCTGTATATCAATATGAATAACGCATTTCTAATCTAACAAACCTTTCACGTGACTCTTACACCTAAGATATTCTTAAGTTGTTATACGTGGACAAAAGACATTATTTGTTTATATTAAACCTATATTACTTATATATATTTCATGCAAGAAAGCAAACATGTATATTGATGATGTTCATCGGTATATACTGTAATTTATAAATTTATTCTTGTTAAACATCTTTAATACAGTTTTAGATGTACACGATGAAACATAAAAGTATGACGTAGATCCGTTCAGATTCATTGGTGACTCTCATGTGTTTCATTCTTCATTGGATCCTGCTCTTGGTGTAGTTATCGATGAATAAAAATTCTATCCAATGTATACCATTGTGTTTGAGCTTTTGTTATTCTGTTTGTCCTAGTAGACAGATGTGTCCTGATCAGATCCTTCTACATCCGTGATTCATGTTCAATAAAGCTACACGTGACGTATGATTGACATGTTGTAAGTTTTGTCAGTATACCATTGACAGTATCAAACATTAACACGCTTCATACCAAACCAGAAAAAAGTATTTTCATTCTTTTATCTTAAAAAAAATCACCGTAATTTTTGTATGACTGATTTTCACTTTAGCAACGCACTTCAATTGTTAATCATCATAAACAAATAAAGAAGTGTTATAGTAGTTTCATACCGATAGGTAAATGTCAATACATTTCCGTATGTTGTTAATAGCCACACGTTAGACAAATAAGCACGTGCTGATTTCCTGACACGTGCGTGAGGACACACACTTGTGAATGTATTCTTAGTGTAATATGAACAAAAGACGCAAGCTTTATGAAGAAGAGGAATATGAAATATTTTCTCTGGATTATTTCTCTAGATTAAAGATGCATTATTAGGAGTAAGTATAAATTTAAATATAATAATAATACATCGCGAGGAAAAAAAGGTAAATAACAATAAGTCTTTAACTAATAGCACACTTGTACCCATCATTACCACAGTGAGACAACTGCCTTGTGATTATCTATTGTTCTATACAATATTACATTTGTAAGTATTTCTGGTCTATCTAGAAAAGCATCATTACATGTAGTATAATGATTATCATTTTAACATTATTAACATATAGAAACACGATCATGGTTTCTTGTTTTGGGGGCAATGAACAGCAATTGGCAATTGTTCAGGAATTTCCAACATTATTTGAACGTCATCGTGGCTGATTCCGTGACATAATTTCAGTGTGAACCTTGCATTGTGTACATGACGACTAAGTTTCTGTGTCCACGACGACTTGTCCCGCTCTATGTGTTTTCTTTTCTATGTATTCACGAAGACTTATTTTGTGTTAACACGATTTCGGGATTTTTTAAACGACGACCTATTTCTACGATAACGTATTGACTATGTATCCTAGGCGACTTATTGACTATGTATCCGAGACGACGACGTCTTGACTATGTATCCTAGACTACGACGTATTGACTATGTATCCTAGACGACGTATTGAATGTGTATCCTAGGCGACTTATTGACTATGTATCCGAGACGACGACGTATAGACTATGTATCCTAGACGACGACGTATTGACTATGTATCAGAGACGACGACGTATTGACTATGTATCCTAGAAGACGTATTGAATGTGTATCCTAGGCGACTTATTGACTATGTATCCGAGACGACGACGTATAGACTATGTATCCTAGACGACGACGTATTGACTATGTATCAGAGACGACGACGTATTGACTATGTATCCTAGAAGACGACGTATTGACCATGTCTCCTAGACGACGTATTGACTATGTATCCTAGACGACGACGTATTGACTATGTATCCTAGAAGACGACGTATTGACCATGTCTCCTAGACGACGTATTGACTATGTATCCTAGACGACGACGTATTGACCATGTCTCCTAGACGACGTATTGACTATGTATCCTAGACGACGACGTATTGACCATGTCTCCTAGACGACGTATTGACTATGTATCCAAGACGACGACGTATTGACCATGTCTCCTAGACGACATATTGATTATGTATCCTAGACGACGACGTATTGACTATGTTTCCGAGACGACGACGTATTGACTATGTATCCTAGACAACGACGTATTGACTATGTATCCTAGAAGACGACGTATTGACTATGTATCCTAGACGACGTATTAACTATGTATCCGAGACGACTTGGTGACTATTTTTCCTAGGCGACGTATTGACTATGTATCCTAGACGACGACGTATTGATTATGTATCCGAGACGACGTATTGTAACCTAGACGACGACGTATTAACTATGTATCCTAGACGACGGCGTATTGACTATGTATCCTAGACGACGTATTGACTATGTATCCTAGACGACGACGTATTGACTATGTATCCTAGACGACGTATTGACTATGTATCCTAGACGACGACGTATTGACTATGTATCCTAGACGACGACGTATTGACTATGTATCCTAGACGACGACGTATTGACTATGTATCCTAGACGACGACGTATTGACTATGTATCCTAAACGACGACGTATTGACTATGTATCCTAGACGACGACGTATTGACTATGTATCCTAGAAGACGACGTATTGACTATGTATCCGAGACGACTTGGTGACTATATATCCGAGACGACGACGTATTGACTATGTATCCTAGACGACGTATTTACTATGTATCCTAGACGACAACGTATTGACTATGTATCCTAGACGACGACGTATTGACTATGCATCCTAGACAACGACGTATTGACTATGTATCCTAGACGACATATTGACTATGTATCCTAGACGACGTATTGACTATGTCTCCAAGACGACTTATTATCTACGTCAATTTGGAGCATTAGTGTAACGACGACGTATTTTATCACGAGCCTACGGCAACATATTTTCTCAGTGACCAGGACGACTTGTGGTCTAACTGTGCAGGTCAATGTGTCTTCCGTGGCCAAGACGACTGATCTTATGTTTCACAGACGACTTCTTATCTATGATTTTCACGACGACCTATTTTCTATGTTTGCTTTATGTCCAGAACGACTTTTTTTCTTTATGTCTATGACAACATATTTCTTTGTAACCACAGTGAATTGTTGGTGAAGTATCCAAGACCACTTATTGTCTAAGTGTCTACAACGATTGCCCTTTATGTGTGTCAGGTTACTACATATATAGTATAAATAATCTTATTTATTTACCTTGTCTAATGAGATATTATCTCGAGTTAAAGGACACCTACAGATGCCCGCGATACTGCGTTACACTTTGCAGTTAGTACCAAAGGGTTGCTCCATTCCGAGGGTCACGATTTCAAGATAAATGGTTAAGGATGCATGTAACACGCAGACCAACAGTTAAAGAGATGCTTCCTGCGGACGTTTATATGTACCTTTTTATCACTATTGCGGCTACAATTAGAAATGAAATACTCTTCTTAGTGTGTTAAGCCGTTATTCTTTTTTTATGTTCATGAATATACCTGTCGGTTTCGTATTCTTTGACCCGGTTCCCAATTTGAGGAGATGCCATTCCTTAAACTGATTTATTTTGCAGGTGTTGTCAAGGAAACAAAAGACTCTTACCCTAGATTCAGTAGCATTGTAATTTTGTCTTTCCGCTGTTAATACATTTCCCTCATATCCTGATATTTTGATATTCTCACCTTTTTGGATTTGACAAATTTTGTTTGTTTGAAGTCTGAAGGAGTTATGTTGTCATTTTTTATTTCTCATCACCGATATTACATTTTTCGACATTTGGATAAACTGGAAATATATTAAGAAATGCATATCACAGGAGGTGTCATTTAGATGTATAGCTTTATGGACATTCGCTAGTCATATTGATCAACTACAGGTGAGCAAACTGGCGGGAGTTCTTTTGTCATATATATGACTAAAACACGAGAGAAAGATGTTAAACGGTTATATCACGAAGAATAAAACATCAAAGACACAACAAGCATTAACGTTTTGAAAGAGTCGATAACTTAACAATTGGGTCCATTTATCATTTTCTGTGTAGCAGGGATATCTAAATTCATAGTCCTGTTAGGAGAAGTGACATGCAAATTATTTACGGCAAATGGCAAACAGACTGACAAAAAATGAATAGCATTACATATTTAATAGTATTGGAAAAAATATATAATTTTTCATGTGACCAAGACAAGATATCGTATGGTTTTCATATCTAGCACAACAATGAGAGTGTCCTGTATGTGTAGACCTTCCCTATTAGCGTTGAAGATAGACACAGGTCCCAGGTGCTCGCGTTTTCAGAATATCATTGTATATGTAAAGTTATTGGTTTGATGCTGTCTGTTATGATAAATGTAATTTTGATGATGCTAAAGCTGTGCATGATGACATCAAAACATTTAATTTAATTTAAAAATTTAAGTTTTGAACAAATGATTTATGTATACTGTAATGTTCGAGTTATTTATACGAGTCAGGATACCTCAACAAAATATTATTTAACATCCCTACTTCTCTTTTCAGTGTATCATTAGATGGATTTGTATTGGGCTAGATTCCTGAACAAAGATATCCTCTTTATTTTGTACATTTATAGAACATTTTCGATAATTCTATAGAGTTTAATTAACAAATATAACCATGCTAATATAGTAAAATCACTTTTATTGATATACGATAACACATAGCTTCGTAACACCTATATAACGTACTGACAGTGTCAATATTAACCTTTGACCCTGTCTCTTATCTCTGTAGTATGAAGTGATATGCAGGATTCATCTTCTGAAAACAAAATATAACAAGTTAGAGATCATTTGCTAAAGCTATTTGTTACCCGTAGACCTTCCTCCGATAGTCTAGTCCTGAGATGTGTGTCAGGCCCTATCATCGATACGTCAGAACACACGATATTATTTATTGTAAATCATTTCGCGTGGAATATATTTTCACTTCAATATGCGAGGAGATGAAATCCTAGGCGATAATTTGTGAGATGATAACACCCTTGAATGGCGGTCAAGCTATCTGTTATCGATACAGGTAATTGCATGGTCAATTACTCTTATAGCTGATCATTCACGAGTTTAAAGTCATTCCTGGATCTTCACTCGCGAAAGCATGGATTCTTTAGTATGTCTGAAGAAGTAAGTTCGCGAAATAAAGTATTCGCGAAATATAAATGACTTGCAGTATTACGACATGCCAACACAATCCTTTATCTTTCATTTTTATTCATTTGGAAATCTTTTTATTTTCATTCCAAAAGCATCAATACATATATAAATCAAATATGCACGAAGACGGAAAAGTATCATTTGCATAATGTAAATGGATAAATATTGACATTATTAAACATATGAGGCGCTCTTTGAGCCTCAACACAATCCTTTATTTCTATTCACTCAGTAACAACAATCTACATAACTAATATACAATTACTTAATATCATCTATAATGAATGGGTGGTCGGGTGGTACAGCGGTAACATAATAGTATTTGCCTTTCACTTAGGCGACCAGAGTTTGATTCCCTGATCGGACGTGAAAAGGTATGGGGTCCCTGCCCGACATTTTCCCGGGTACTCCAGTTTCCTCCTACCTTCAGACTCCTTGCGCGCTTCCATCCGGGTCGATAAGAGTGTTTGATATACAATCGTATAACTTGTTTAATATTTGTTGTAAAATAAATAAAATTTGAATATCGTATTTATAATTTGGAGTATGTTGCTGTGTGTTCACCTGATATGTATTGAAGATTACAGCATACTGAAGCAACAGAGAATACCGACATTCAAACGAAACCATAATTATAACTCAAAAAATCACAGGTCAATTTTATTGACTTATCAAATATTCAACATGTTTATTTCCATGTCTCGTTTAGCCAAACAGTCCAGACAAATCCAGATAATTCAATTTAATTAATTTACTACACCTTTTCTAACGTTTTGTTATCTTACAAGTTCACATGATATAGAATACAACAAAGTTATTATGAGTACATAAGATTATACTATGAAAATATCCCCAATGATCAATTAACGCTTTCGAGGAAATTTACAAATTCAGCCCATTGTATTTGATTCCGACTGATTTTTGTGACTGTCAACTTAATGTTAATCTATTGTTATATTGCTTTGCATAAGGTTTTTATTTGCATTCAGTTTTTGCCCCCATGTGTTGAAGTGATAAATCAGGTTACTTTATTTTGAAACAAGGTGCCTCTCAGTCATAATTTACGGTTCAAAAGTCACATCATATAAAATCTAAATTATGCATACTTTATTTGTTTGAACTGTATTATACGTCAAACCCAGCAGTATATAATAAAAAAAATAGTTTTAGAATAACAAAAAAAACGGTATTTATGCTTTATTTACGTGTATTTGATGAAATGCTTATACTGAGAACAGATAAATCAATTGCCATCTTCAAATCATTACTTCATGAAACGTATCCTTAACATAATTTAACATTCAATTCAAATTCATAATTTCAAACATGGTCAACATTTAAATTTATAGTGAAAGACATACGATATTTCTCGGTGTGAAACAATGATATAATCATAAATGCTTCCTGTGTAATTGACCATCAACGTAAAAGGCGAATAAATAATTAGTAGTAATTAGTAATGTAAGGCCGTATCACGATATGATCTCTACTGATAGCTCCAGACGCTTTTAATATTAACAGTTACTTCTGTGACTACCCTCTACACATGTTCACACGTTATACATGTATTATGTTGATATTGATGTGTCCATTTTGCCTCCATACCCAATTGGTGTGGATTAAGTATTGTGTATATATTCTAACTTATGAGATAATTGTATTCCACTCTACAAAATCAATGTTGATACATTATATTTGTTGTATGGTCGTGTTTTGTATTAATATGATTATTACATATTTTGTATACATTGTATATGTGTCTACGTTCCCTCTCCAATATTGATAAAGAATGATTGATAAAGAATATAGATTTGTGCCTATTTTTCCTTTACAATGACTGATAAAGAATATAGATTTGTGCCTATGCCCCCTCTATAAGAACCGATAAAAAATAAGTACTGTGTCTACTTTCCCTCTACAAGAACGGATAAAAATATGAATTTGTGTGTGTTCCTTCTAGAAGAAATCCTAAAGAAAAGATATTGGTTTACAATTTTCCCTTCAGAACGATAAATAAAGAACATGACATTGTTGTTTTTTTAAATTTAATATTGACTCGACAACAATTGATAAAGAATATGACATTGAATTTGTGTTTAATGTTCCCTCGACAACAATTGATAAAGAATATGACATTGTTTGTGTTTTTTGTTTCTTTGAAGCATAAAGAAGTCAATATATATGTTATGGTGAACCTTGATTTAAACTGTTTGGGAATCCATACACAAGGTCAAATATCAAACTTATGCATGCGTAAAATTATAAGTAATATATAGTATTATGCAAATCGGACCCATTTTTAGAACGCGGCAATATCCCTGATTTGACATTTATTTACATGACTTGTAATTTTTTTTTTTTTTTGAAGAAGAAGAAGAAGAAGCAGAAGACGTTTATCCTTGCAGGACATCTGGTCTTGTTATTATTGTGTGTTTTTTGTGTTTTATGACAATATGTTTCCATTATTCTTCCGACTTTTTGCTAGAATTGCTCTTTCCTAAATACCTCGTATCTGGCCTTTTGTATATGTAATCCTCGTTTGATACTATCACTTATTTCTATCAAATTTTTATCACTGATATCGACAACTATTACAGCATATACGCATTTCAAAATGGTACATTTGTAAAAGAAAGGAGCTGCTACAATTCTTCCAATTTACACAGTGAGGGGGAGGTTATAGTGTCAGATTTCAGTCAAAACAACCGCAGCATTGAACAGATCACAATCTTTATACGCCATTGTTGAAGGGCGACATGGTTTTTGATGTAATTCTCTTTTAATACCACTTACAGACAGCTATATTCTTTCAATACAATAGTGTTACGTGGAAGATAATCTAATTTATGTTCATTGAAATTTATCAACCGTTTATAGTTGATAAACTTTGTTCTGCAACATTTATAATGCTTGGAAACATAGGGCAAGTACAATTTGCTGACACGATCATATTGCCACAACCGGAACCGGATATAGGGCTTCAAGTAAGTTAATATATACCCTTTGGTAATTTACATCATTTTGATGTGTTACGTGTGAAATTATGTGTATAGACTCTTTCGCTTCCTATATTGTAATATTGTTGTTCATACTTTCATAATTAATTTTCCATTGTTTGTACTCATGATGCAGCTTTCTGATTGGTTGAAATTTTTTTTTCATACCTCTATGAAAAAAATCCGAAAATGGCACGAAACATTTGACGTCACAATACGGCCATTGACGTTGCCTATTGATTTGTGAAAAAAAATCCCTTGTAAGATCAGTTGAATTGTACATAAAACATGTTTTAATTTTGAAAACCAATTTCAAAAATTAATTATAAGCGTTGATTTCAATTATTTTTTAGTTTCATAGAGGTATGAAATTTTTTTTTTGCAAACTTTTGTAAGACAGTTTGCAAAGAGCTGCAAATATTTCATTTATCAGTATATCATTTTTTGTTGACTGAAATCGTACGAAAATAATACTACAAGTGTTACACTGTACTGGACGCTGTTATCAACTAAGTTCCGCCGTGTATGTTGATTACGCCCACAAAGACAATAATGCCTATTGCAAAGTAAAAATATACATGTCTATTTGATACTCAGATATCTTGTAAAGGATTCGGTACATTATATATAGATTTGATTTTTGCACATTCTAACAAACACGCAAGCATGCAGGGTCAAATTCAAATCGCAACAAAAAGTTTTCATTATTTTCAATAGATGTCTTTTTATGTCTAGAGTTAAGTGTGGATTTGTACATCCTAGCATATTACTTGCCCGTAATATTTTAACCATGTCCTATGCTTTCGTTTATACTTTCTTTGAGCTATATAATAATTATTGTCTATAATATTTGTGTTTGTATGATCAAATATCCGATGTACCTGGTTGGAAACTACTTCGTTCTGACGTATACATGGTATGCAAAGCTATGAGCCTAATTGTATGTGGTAGGTGACGGAATGTACCTCGATATACCTGTTATGAGTTCCAGCGTATCTTCGCCTGGTAGGTGAAGGTATGAAACCCCGCGTTACACTGACGTACCTGGTAGGTGAAGGTATGAAACCTAGCGTATCTTGGTAGACGAAGTATGAAACCCATTGCACCTGGTAGGCGAAGGTATGAAACCCGTCGTACCTGGTAGGCGAAGGTTTGAAACCCCGCGTTACACCGACGTACCTGGTAGGCGAAGGTATGAAACCTAATGTACCTGGTAGGCGAAGGTATGAAACCCAATGTACCTGGTAGGCGAAGGTATGAAACCTAATGTACCTGGTAGGCGAAGGTATGAAACCCAATGTACCTGATAGGCGAAGGTATGAAACCCAATGTACCTGGTAGGCGAAGGTATGAAACCTAATGTACCTGGTAGGCGAGGGTATGAAACCCCGCGTTACACCGACGTACCTGGTAGGCGAAGGTATGAAACCTAATGTACCTGGTAGGCGAAGGTATGAAACCCAATGTACTTGGTAGGCGAAGGTATGAAACCCAATGTACCTGGTAGGCGAAGGTATGAAACCTAATATACCTGGTAGGCGAAGGTATGAAACCCGTCGTACCTGGTACGCGAAGGTATGAAACCCGATATGCCTGGTAGGCGAAGGTATGAAACCTAATGTACCTGGTAGGCGAAAGTATGAAACTCGATGTATCAGATAGGCTGAATTTACGTTGCTGTTTACGGCACGGATTTGACTCAAGGTATTTACATTTTGCATCATATCTTATACAGAAAATATCTTACATTAACATCAGTGCCATATTTTATCTAATGACCAGCTTCAGTTTTAAGACGAGTGTCATTGAATTGTTGGACGAGTTTTGTAAATTCAATAATATGGACACGAATGTGTTAATCACATACATGTGTAGCTCGTACCGTAATGTATGATGGAACAAGTACCAAATTAACGACCTATATTTCGGGTAAAGTACATTTAGTATTTCATCTAAAATGCAATCCCCGGGTCATAGCGTTTCTGAAAAGTTACTATCTTTGATAATAAACAAGTTACCATTGGGAATTCCCCTGCTATCCGACCATCTCTGCTACTTACTCGAATCCCACAGAGATCGATAATACACCTGTTGAGTTTAAAATAAGATATCGTATTGCATACGGAAATATTATTTTACATAAAAGATACAATTGAATTTTAGTGCTCCAGCATCTGGAACGTGATAAATACATTTTGCAATTCCATAGGATTAGGTGATTCCCATTCCAATGCTACAGTTAAAATCTCACATTGCTGACGTTACGCTCTCGTGAAAAAATCTCATCCTCCTTTGCGACAAGAGGTATTCATTTTCATCAAGAGTTACGATTTACAAAGGTACACATTTAAGGTTTTAACTTGTTGGATTGTGGTTTAAATAGAGACATATATGGCATTCCCTACTTATTTGTTTTCATATATGAATTGCAAATAATATAATATGATATCATTTTTGGAGTTAGTCTGTTTAAATTACCGTATTTCCATGTGTTGTAACGTGTCATTTCGATAGATATTATATCATCTGACTAATTGGGTTGTTATCGTGTATACCAAACTGATTAAATCTGGATTTCACAGCCATGAATTAACAGAAGTTAATTAGTTCCAAGACGGTGTCTGATGAGCCTTTATGGTTATTTTTAGAAGTCTATGATCCTATCATGTGTTTGATTGATTGATTGATTGATTAACAGATTGATTGATTTATCGATTGATTGATCGATCGATCGATTGATTAACAGATTGATTGATTTATCGATCTATCAATCGATCGATTGATTGATTGATTGATTGATTGATTGATTGATCTAATTTATTTCATAGTTTTGCTATACTTTTTTCATATGTGCAATAAAGTTTTTGAATTTGAATTTGAAAAAAGATATATTCATTATAAAATGTTTCTTATACTCATATATGATGTGGCACCAGATAAAAGCAAGCAAGTATGACATTGTATATGCTATTGTCGAAACACTGATAAGATATTATACTGTAAACGTGGAACTTTACGTTAAATACGTATACTAGAAGGTCATTCTACCGTGGATTAGTTTGTAATGTGTGTGGTTTCATGGAGCAAATCCAAAAGAAAAAAAGGTACATCGAAATCGCATAAATGAAACTCTCGCGGATATGACCATGTTTACAGTACTTACATGTTAAAGTTCAGTTTATGTTTAGTGAAGTATTGTTTAACATCCTATCAACAGCCAAGGTCAATCCAGAACGGCTTGAGGAGAAGTATCCAGAACTACAGCCATAGCAGGTAAAGATAACCGTTTACACAGGTTTTGAGTAGGTATTTTAGCAGATTTTAAAAAGATTACACTCGGAATTCCGAAAAGTTACGTTGATTACTCGTAAGATCCCACGGATTTACATGAATCTCGAGCTCTAGCTACATCTTATGTGGGCACTTGCACATTTTTACTTTTGATTTTATAACTAACATGAGAAAATATTCTACATTGTTTAATACATATCAAACCAATAGTGAATATCTCAATTTACTGAAAGAACCGGCTTAAAGATTGCTTTCATGAATATTACCAGAAATTGTTATTATATTGAAACCCGCTCTTATCAAAAACATATTTCATAGATATTGCAATGCAAAACATAAACTTAAAAGAGGGTAGAAATGAATCATACTTAATTCAATTTTTAGTTTAAACTGTATTTTAATTGTCATTTTCCATGATGTCCTTATTTGTTCTGGTTGCACTTTAATCCATTTGTGAAGGATAGTCAGTATATTTCCACATATTAAGTCACAACAGTTGATATCCAGTCCGTCTGTCGTTTAGTATGGCTACACTATTCAGTCTTGGATCCTTATTTGTTTTTAACACAACAATATTACGAAGTAAAATATATAACGTGTACAAAATTACTTGTTCAATGAAATATCCAATTGATCATTTTTTTACTGGATAGCATATTTTGCATGTTTAACTTAGCTTGTCAGTTTTAAGTATTTTCTGAATAAGTAATAATGTTTTATACATAAGTCGAATGCTAATTCTATATCCAAAATGTCTTGTTTATTCGAAGTTGAACAAAACGTATAATGTTCTTTGTTAAAACTAAGAGGATAAAATTATTATTATCTACATGTATTTAAAACAAAATAATTAACTGCTTTTTCTGGTTTGGTATAATACATGTACTACATGTAGTACTTTAGCTGGCCCGTTTGACAAATTCATTAACCAGATACATTATACATGTACATTATACAGTATACGATATATTGTTGTAAATTATAAGAATTACTTTGCGCTATTCTTGCAAATTCCCTGCACTGTTCATTCACTTTCCTGAGTTGCAAATTAGTTTTATCATATAAGATGTACATATCTGACAATTGTTGCTGTCACAGTGTTGAATTATATTGTGGAGGAGAGGGCTTTTGTAAGCTGCCATAACGTGTGCTGAATCCTCTTGCTTGACTGTAAGAACACATAAAAAAATGTTTTAACTAAACTAAGTCAGAACAATTAAAGGTCAGTTTTTGTTTCATGGCATTTGCGGGGACGTTCAATTTCACATACTTATCTAATACGTAATGCTAAATATAATCTTCTGAAGAGTTATAAAAAGATATCGATAGAATATGAAACCAAACATGAAATAGAAATACTGAATAAAAACTTGATAGTGGATTTATTTCCTAAAGCTATCAGAAAAAAATATTTGAATGTATTTAGCTGCAATGGTTACCGTGTTGTGTTGCTAAAGATTTTAAACGTAAATGATTAAATCAAGAAATCATGTAAAAACATTACCAATTACTGTGTAAATACGTATAATTAAACGGTAAACTAGATATATTCTAATTCACGGTGATTTAGTGTTATTTTCATGCGGTTAACTTTCAAAGGAACGAGCTGATTAAGGTAAGCTGATAATGAGCATTTTCGTATGGTATCAGGCGTATCGGATCTTAGTGTTATTGATTCAAACCTACCTTAATTAAATACGGCATGGGTTCTTAGCCTTTAAACGACACTGCTACTCCTAACAGTGTTTACACTCCTGAAAATATTTGCATATCACTTTCAAATTGAAAAGGACTCGGCAATTCGGGAAATTAAATTGGCAAGTTTAGATTGGAATTCAACTTTATACCAATGAAAACGTATCGTTGTATTGTTTGATACTTGAATAAGAAAACCATGCCTTTAATTGGAATAATAACCTAGGAGATGAGAATAAAAGACGGCGACTTTCAAATTACATCACACTTAATCTAATATAAAAAGTAATTGTTTTCTTTCTATTTTGCATTCACCTTATAATAACCGACCACATTGCGGCCCTATTGTATGTTAAGCCCCATAATATTCCGCTTTAAAGGTTATTTGATTGTTAGTGAATTATAAATTCTAGACACGGAGTTTTACCTTCTGTCAAATTAATTGAAACGAGGGCACAGATCATGCAACAGAGAATGTTTAACAGTTTACTGACTAGTACATCAAGATTGTATAATCGGAATCAGGCGGTGTTGCTGTCAAGCGCCTTGCACCCTTGGGTATGACATGGAACCAGTGACAGTTGTATAAGAACCCAAATTTTATAAACCCTTTTATACTCCTTGTCATTTCCATATGCACATTTCGTTATATCACAAGAAGGGACAGTGATTCTTACAACATTGTTAATTATGTTTGGTCACGTGATTCGGTTCTATCAGGTAAGTATTTGTCTGGCTATGGGATCTCAAACACATGTATCATTTGTTTATAGCATTTACGTAATTATTACGAATATTCCGCGTGCTGGTTGAATAAATTACCGTATACCCGTTACCACACAGAAGAACAAATTCTGAGCACATTTTAAATTGCAAAAGTTAAAAATATATTTGATGAAATATTTATTAATGTTTGTAGGGTGAAACAAACCGAGATCACAAAATCAAAGAATCCTTTCAATATATATAAAGAAAAAAGGTGATTATTTGGTTTATTTTTTAACAGAAATAATGACCTACGATGGAAATAAACTCCCAAGTCAATATCTCTTCAGAGACGAAACGAATTCTGGCGCCGAATTCCTCCTCGATCAGGGACCGAAAAAAACCTATCAGTGCCGATTCAAGCGGTACCAAGAACATCGATGAATTAGACTTTCTGAGACCCCGGTCGTATGAAAACACCCAGCCTATAGTCCATTTCATTGTTTTCGTATCAAATCCACAGATCCAATCTAAAGTTCTATCATTTCGGTTAGCCCTGCGTGAAATCATCAACAAGCCTGATTGTCTTTATCGGGCGCTGGTTGTCTGAGATCTGGTCGTCTCCTGGTCTGCCATATGATCAACTCTTCCATCGATCTTACGTTATATCACCCAATCACAATAATAATTCTCCCGCAAAATGCATTTTCTCTTCTTATTTTGTCTGATTTCTCTCCAACAAGCTCAATGCATTTCTTTTGCTGACAGCCTGTTTCAGAGAAGTTTTTTTTTCTTTAAAATTTAGGTAGAAATTTCATACTTTTTATGATCATGTTTATACCATATATGTATACAGTAGTTTTTCTAAAGTAAATCAATTTCCATCAGCATACTGTTTTTGCTATCATGTTAGTCTTATATGTTGTTTGTATGTGTCACGTAATTTGTGTATTTGTGAAATGTCTATTTAAATATAATATATTTAATAAAAATAAGAATTCTTCATTATTAATAATATTCATAGTTGTTGTGAAAACTTGAAACAAATAATTTCACTTACTGATACCGTTTTTATTATCACTTGTAATTTCATATATTCATATTAAACAATTATAAATTTTTGATAAGGTTGACTCATGTTAACATTAACATGAAAGGATATTTATACAGTCCGAGATTTATACTTTTAAAACTGAATAAAACTGAAATCAAATGACTTCAATAGTTTTATTATAAAATCATTATTTTGATTTTTAAAAGTCATGTAATGAATGCAAGGAACACGTGTACATGTACATGTAATATATATATAGAGACTTATCTGTGAAGCGTTTATCAGTTGTATCTTTTAAACACCACACAAACAAATGTGAAATAATGCGTTAAAATGTATTCAGAACATTAATTCTTAGACAATTAAATAATTTAACATTAATTTGGTTGTTTGTCATGTTTCAATAGCATGTTATTTGACACTGCCGGACAATAACAAGGGGAAGTAATTCATAATTAATCTATTTTTAGAAACACCCAGTAAACCAACATTTTTTACTCGCTTTTATTTTGCAATGCCGGTCAGTATGACATTTTATCGGGAATCGCATGACACTACTTAAGCCAAACAGAAAGTTTGAAAAATACTATTTTATGATTAATGATTATATAAACATGTTATATACTTTCAGGAGAACATTTAGTGCAATTATTTTCTCATTTTTATTTGTTAAGTATCATCAGTAGATTTCCTTTTATTTTGTTGAAATACAGGGTCTGATGAACAGTCTGAAGAATCGCCAAGATGAGACGAAAGTACTAAAGACGTGTGGTCAAGTTATGTATTACTTCGTCAATATGGATCATACTTAACATTTTTATATGTAATGCATAAAACAAAATTTCAGAATGAAATATGTTCCAGAAATTTTATCTGAAGCTTGTTAAATAAAAGTTGTCGGTCGCAAAAGGTGTACACTGTATATATATAACGATTAAAAATGTCCGTTACATTACTCTCTACTAATTAAAGATATATTTTGGTAGTCCTTTTTGTTTTTGTTTTGTGCACGCGCGCGTATGTGTTTTTCATCAACCCAATAACAAAAACAAACAAAACACGACAACAACAACAACAACAACAAATACCATATGGACAGTAAACGTCCTAGTATGAAGCGACATTAATTTGGGACATACAAGACAATTTTTGAATGGAATTGTACTGGTATTTTACTTTATAATTTGAAATAAATCTACAACTTCAACGGACTTGGTATGTCTCAGTTATAATCAGTCGCATTCGATTGATCCAATATTCGGAAGTATGAGTAAAGAAACATGAGATTTAGGTAGTTGGTGAGAAGTGGAACATTCCAAGTTCTCGGTTTATAAGCACTCATTATACATTATATATTTATACTCAACATTTAACAAATGTACGCGTTTGTTTCTTTCAACATGCATTACGCAAATCGAACAAAAAAACGCAGGAAAAAAACATAGTTGAGCGGCTAGGTCGGAGGTTCGCGGTATTCTTTTCATAATTGAAATTGATTTTTCTTTACATATTTAGCCCGTGACATTTACATATCTATACATGGTTGAATACGAAAACCTTATTTTTATGACAAGGATTACACCATTTGAATATAAAACATGAACATGCTGCAAGCTCTGTCAATGTTCGATCGTTTAGTCATTAAAATTCAGTGACATCGATGTTCCTGCTTAATTGATTTGCAAATTAAGTAAACTTTGGATACATTTTCTTTGTAAATATATATATATTACTAAATGCTAGTTATTGGTAATCCGGATAATATATAATGAAATAAACTTTACTTTAAACATATTTTATTTCAATTAAGGAAAAGGGATTAGGCACAAGTTATTGCAACTTACTAAGGCCTTCTCCCATTACACATATAAACACATGTATATTACATATAGAAATAGGCATAAAGTTTGAATGACTATGAAAATTTAATACAAATACAATAGTTCACAAGAACTTTATAAAATGAAATAAAACCATCAAACATCATGCAAATAGTGCAAACTGATTATTGACATTTTACATGGCTATTTTATATGAAAAGTATATAACAGAATATGAGATTTTGAAAAGAAAAGATACATGTTTCTAATATAGACATTTTTCACCCTGGGTAATAATTCGAAATTTGATATTTATAGAAGTGCCTATCATGAATGTATCTGCTCAAAGTAATTTACAAGGCAAACAAATTGTATGAAGTTTGAATCCGGATTAAGTGTATTTCAGACTGTATCGCCAGAATAATGTGAATTAGCCAGTGGACAGTGACACGCATTAAGTATAGCAGGATTGTGTCATTGTTGAGGCTTTGACGACTTACCCCGCCAATGTTTGTGTTCTCGACTCGACTCGCCCTGTTGAGTAGGTGTGTGGCCACCAGATCGTGCTTCTCCATAACAATGTTAATCTTAATTTAATTAAATTTTGATAGGGGTCAAGTGGCACAATGAAAAAACTTGCTTACAGTTCCTTCCGCCTGATTACAGAAAAGCAGGATCCCATTGAACCTGGGAAGCCAGCCGTTCAGTGGAATTATTTTTTCGTCAACATACATTTAGATTTCGTGTTTTCTTAAGGATTTTGTCACAAACAGAGCGGCTATACTGCCGTATTTCACCTCATTGTGATAAATATAGTGTTATTTATAAAGCGATGCATGTGAAAGGGCTACACGTCCTGAACTTATCCCCTTCTTAAAATGAACAGAAAGGCCCCTGCTGTGGCAGCCTAATGATGAAGTTCATACATATCACTACTTCAAATGTTATTCAAGTGACTAAAATTTACTCGATTCTCTCTTCCAAATGTCCTCTTCCTCTATTGATACATCCTTCATGATGCTGCTTCACCTCATACTAAACTGTAATTTGTTTGGTACTTAACCAACGAAATAATTGTTTTCATTAAATAATTCGTTAAAACAATCATTGATAATATTTTTGAATTGACTCACATGCGGTTCGCTGTAACGGGAACCAAGGCAAATTCAAACAAGTATTTCTAATGATATACGGAAAGAGAATCTTCATTGGAGACTTACAATACAACATTCCGTTATACATGTTTCCAGTCTAACATAATAAACAGTAACTTAGAACATAGCATACACCATACAGGAGACAACTCATTGCCAGGAACAAAGACTTCTCCAAAACCAGGGAGAAATACCTCGATAGGACAACTAAAGACTACAAAACGGAGAGGAAAGAAAAATGCAGAAGGTACCAAGTTATACATAATTTAGAGAAAATGAATGGACATAAGAAAAAAAAACAATAGGTCAAAAAGGAGGTAAGGGTTCAAATATGAAAGGAGACGAGGTACCAAAACAGATAGAAGGGCATTTGGTAGCGGACTGAATAATCAGTTATACAAATTCTTATATAGATCTACCGCTTTATCAAAGCAATATAGTCGTCTAAAATGGTTCACTAATTATTATCCGTACTTTTTAGGCCGTTAGCTGTCAGCCAATGTCTTTGTCATCTCCCCGAGGAGCATATCGCTGGCACTAACAGTTTTACATTTTCTTGCACCGCTTTTCACGTACTCATTAAAACATCTTCCTCAAGCTTAAGGATACCTAACAGTGGCCGTGCCAGGACTCGAACTAGCACCCAACCATTTATGTATGTATAGCACCCAACCATTTATGAATGTAAATCGCAAACCTGGTAAATAGAAACAAAAAGAATGAATGATGAACATTAAAAAACATTAAAAAAAACTATCAGCAGCGAATCCAAAAAATCTCAAATCTTGTCAGTATGAAAGTAAGTTAATGACGCTGTTTATGAAACCAAGGCCTTGTTAAAACCTACAATTATTATATATGATATGTGTGCGTCCAACCTCGGGTCATAATATCTTCTCCCCAAACTGAAACACAGCACAAGCATTTCAACAGTCTTTTTAGATTTAGATCTAGAAAGCATTATACAGTAATGGGCAGGTATGAGAATCTGTAACAATCTTGCCATGCAAATGTATACATTATGATAAAAGAAAAATATTTAATGACTTGAGATTCCATCGACTCCTACGATAGAACTAATGGTTCGAAAGTAGCCCAGAGAAACAACAATAATTATTGGAAGTTTGGAGTCATTCAGGTAAGATGGTGAATCATTTTGAACAATGGTGTTACGGTTCTACAATAGACAGAAATGTTTACTCTGTTCGTATGTGCAAACGACCATGCAGACAGGTGAAGGGTGTGAAACAATACTCCAACATACATGTGGTAGATGCCAAGTCACAGCTCAAATACCATTGAATGGCCAATCTCGCCTAATAGGCGCATATTACAGACATCGGTCTATAGGGGGAAAACAAAATTGCATCATACGTTTACACAGTACGATATATTAAAAAAAACTATTAGAGTATTATATTGACATAGAGATTTGACAAGGTGTTTAAATACTTTCTTAAGAAAATGTCAAGAAACTGAAAAAAGCGCAATGGAAGAAGTGTCATACGTATAATTTTGCCTGCAGGGTTCATGCAACTATCGTATGTGGCCACGCCCCTCCCTTACAACATATTTACTAAGTGGCGTATTCTCGTCATATGCAAATAGTCTATATTTGATTCAGTACACAGTAGAATATTATGTCGAGTGGTTCACAGCGAGCATACCAAGTCAGATGACTCCCGTGTGTCTCTGGTTTGTTTAAAGACTCTTTCAATATACAATGGAGGGGCGGAGTCTCCCACCCGATCCTAAGGTATCTGTACCCGGTACCCCTATATTTCCACCGATAAGAATCTAACACCTTGTCATTTTTGATATTTTGTATTCTTGTTTTCCCCCTTGATATCAAATGAAAGCAGGTCATGCGTTCTATGTGGGCAGAGAGTGTTAATGAACCACCAGTAATGTCCGAGAGCATTCGTATTTCCACTGGCAAAACTTGAAGTCTGCATTCGAAGAAGTTTGGGTTATTTGAATTTGATCTCAAACATACGAACTTTGTCGTAAACAAAATATTTAAAATTTGGCACCGTTTTTGTTGATTTTGAGCTCATTCAGGGTGAATGACACTCCAACCAAACCCCTCTCCCCAGAAAATCGGCAGGTAATTGATATCGGTATAGTATTAATTAGTTGGCGGAAGAAAAATCGTCAATATCTCCTTTATTATGAATTGACGTTTTTTCTTCATCCTATAACTTTAACAAATATGATGTTTTGATTGAATATCTGTATTTCTTAGTGAACATTCCATTGTTCCAACAGTGAAATATTAATTATTATTGCATATTTAGAAATACATCAAACTAATAAAACTTATATTTGCACTGCAGCGATGAGCAGTAAAAATATCAGAATTAGCAGTGAAAATATAAGTTGTTCGTCTTTGACCAATCAGAGCGAACCTTTGTATTCACTTCATTGAAGCTTGCCGATTTTTCCAATCGAAGCGAAGATAGATAAATTGGTTATTTTGCTGTATTTCTGAAATATTCAGACCAGTTTTTGACAAAATACTCACTTGACGTTAGCTATTTATGAACAAATTCTCCGATAACAGGAGAAAACGCTTAAATATTGTTTTGATCAGTCCTTTCAAAATCGCGCCGTCAAGTTGACGTGGAGTAACATAATGAGATGACGTCATGAATAAAGTTACTGATTCCCGCACTTTTTGACACTATTAATTCTAAGTTGTTTGTTAATTTTGTTTTTAAATATATAAAATGCTATAAAAGGAAAATTGAATGGCTTCACGTTTAGTATAACATATATTTTACTCGTATGACAGAAGTTTCAATATTTTTCAGTTGTGTTTCGCACTCGTGAAAATATTGATATTCTGTCATACTCGTGAAATATATATTATATTAAACAGAAAACCATTCAATATCCTCTATATATTATTGTGATTATAGATATTACTTGGTGTGTGCCTTATTGTTGTAGGAAACTGGATCACTGGGAGAAAGCGGGCGTGGTCGGACCGGTGTCCCTATACCTTCTAACGTCCTATTAAGAGAATCGAACCCCGGTCACTTTTGTGAAATATAATTGTCGACCGCAATGCCAATCTAATAAGTCACGTATAATACGAGCGTATAATAAGTGTTCACCTACGATTTTTGAGGTACTTACGATGATGTATTTGTGAGGTACATACGATGATGTATTTGTGAGGTACATACGATGATGTATTTGTGAGGTACATAGTACGATGATGTATTTGTGAGGTACATACGATGATGTACAGAAAACTACCGTTATTTACCATTTGAGTTTTGATGATATTGTATTATATAAGGCCTATGTTAGATTCACCGCTTTCCATAGCGACAACATATATTTATTTCTGCAATAAATCTCTTGTTTTATGTTCTCCTGACATTTACTGGATGTATCGCCAAATATCCCAATAGTTTGATAGCAAAGCAATGATTACACAAAGTGCCTTCGGTTTATCTAGAAAACCCATTGTTCAACCAGGACATTATGAACTAGAAGTACCATCATCGCATTGTTTCTTCAAGATCTGGTATCATAATATAATATACGGGCATCAACTGTCAAAATATGATGGACATGTCTAGTCGCAATGACTGTCTACTTTACAATATGAAATTTGGTATAGCATATAAGCAGGAATGCTGTCATATTAAATAAAAAAGCTCATATCTTAAAACTTTAAACTTGATACCTTAAATCCTCATATACATATCGAAGACACCTGTCAGTTTAAACTACACTGTCCAACTTCCAGACTCATTAATGCTTGGGTGACGCCATTCGAGACCAACTGAGAAAGGAATCCACTGTTTGTTCTCTAACTAATACATAAAAATAGGGTAGGTGCAGAAAGGTAATCATGACAAATCAGGCCCGTTGTTTCATATTCCCGGGTGTATAACTTACCCAGGAGTATATCAGTTTAAAAAGATGTATGCTATCCTTCATATGTGTTGACATTGTAAGAACCTCTCTACTTAATGTAGCATGCATGTAAAGTAAGATGTTTGAATACAATGAGTTATAAGCTGGTGTTTACCATGCAAATCTTCAAAGATTGAGTAGGCATCGTCTATGCAGCTATTCCCCTCCCTTACAAGTTGAGATGAACGAGAATTCAATGGCGATGTAAAGGGTAAAGAGCAGATTACAAGGAAATTAGAGTTTTATAAACACTTACGGGACTATTTAGACTAAGATCCCCTTAGTCATATTCTACTGTCCCTATTTGCTATCAATCCACTTGACTCGCCTAGAAAGTCTACTTTTTGTTGGCTGCAGGTTTCGGGAGTTTGTTGAGACGGCGATACCGTTTGTGTTACGTAAAACCCTTGGGCTTTGTGTCAATATTCTTACCTGGTTAGGAGGGCTTGACTCTCGAATCGTTACGTCGAATGATTGCCTAAGCCTTACTCAAAAACGTGAACAAGCTGCTTTAACACCTAACTTAAAAATAAGAATACCTGCCAAAATTGCACGTGCACATCTCATTCCCACTCAAAGGTAGACATACAGTAACATCAATGTTGATTTTTCAGTTCGAGTGTTTTTTGATTCGCAACCAAGGTCTCGGGAATAATGATATGAAAAAGAATAAGGGTGAAAAAGACGTAGGTATACCAGCAAGATGTAAGGCGTTATTGAAGTCCACGTTAATATCAGCTGCTGATTACCGCTCAGTGACTCGAGGCGAACTAGTGCGGTCAACTTCAAAAGGAGAAATACTGATTTTTTTGTGACTTTGAGTACGTGTTTTCCTGCTGAGAATCTTGCCGATTACATCAAAGCGCCAGTTTAAAACCCCCATCCGCGGGGTCTATGCTTCGCTGTGGGCCTACACCAACCTTCGAGATGGATGGCCAGATCGCTACGCAGCCTCTTCACATTCTCGTTGCTTCCATTATGTAAAACGGTTACACACCAACTTAAGATAAGAATTCGAAGAATATAGTTCATTTTAATGGGCTTGTATAGAGTTAAATACAGATAATGCATACCACCTACAGAGAACGGTTATTCAGACAGTGTTATCTTTATGGGAATAAATATTAGGACAAATTCCTGAGAAATCTATGACAATCTCCATGCTACATTACGGTAGAAAAATATGAAGTTGTACCGAAACCTTTAAGACACTTAAACTCGTATTTTAAATAAAAATATTATACTTTAATACATTTAATAAAACAAAGATGTTAAAACATTTCCCTTCATCTGATAAAGCTTTATTTCTATGATAACAAACAATTGCACTTTTATGCTTATTCATAAGTTAATGGAAAGAAAGAAGAATTATGGTTCTTAGAGGACGTAGAAGTTATCTCATATTCCGATGCCGACTTGTCTGTGAACTATCCCTATACGCTGGGTCGATAAGTCAATAGAGATTTCAGGAATATACAGAAATATTGTCCTGTTAATTTGTTTGTTCAGTTTTCTAAATCATAAACACATGCTTAAATTCAAATGTTGAAAACAACACAGACATTAATTATCTTAATTAAGAACCAGTAACAGATAGATATGTTTTTCTGGTGCTTTTCAGACATTGAATTATGAATGAATTTAAATAAGATTTAAATATGATGAAATAACGACTGTGAAGGTTATACATCCTCTAACTCAGCGTGATAATGTATAATTACAGAGATTATGGTGTATTATATTCTAACGTGACGTATTAAATCATATTAATGTGAAAGCACCTACATTAAGTTGTGTTACGTGTTGTTTAAATTATGTTATATGCATATTGCTTTTCTGTGATAAAGAAATGGAAAATAAGTCCACCAAATCTACAACGACGCTTGTTTAAATGTGTCGCAATAAAGGCTGGTGTTTAGATGATTCGCATGGGACATGCGTGTTCCCCACAAAGTCATAGAAATTTTCTATCTAATAAGCAAAGGGCAATAGCGTTCCTACTGAGTCACAGCGAGTTCGCATTGGCAGTACTTTAGGAGGTAGTGGGGCCATTCGTGCTGTGTTTGGTAACTAATTATAGAACTCGTATACAATTCTGTTTTGATAATTTTCCTCGAGCACTTGTTTCTTTCTTTTAATTTGTATGTTCTGCCGTTGTCATCGTTTTGATATTGCCATAGACATGACTCTTAAAGACACTAAGGTTGCCGGAGAGACACTTCAATGATCTTGTCTGGGCAGTTATCGAAAGTAATGCTATGTTCATTACAACGACAAACAGTTAAAATTGAACCATAGCAAACATATATTACGGGCTATGAAATTCGTCTAAAACAAAATCAGTAGTCTTTTGAAACTTTAAAAATTAGAATTGAATCTGTATGCATTAAAATGCTCAAGTATGGTTTTAAAAAATTTTCCCTATATTTTCAATAATGGTGTCATATATGATGATGGGATACTAAGAGAGCATCTCCCAAGGTCTCGCACACATATTTACATATATCATACCTGTATTGAGATGATTACGCACCCCGCTCTACTTCCATTGCCCACCTATACAGCTACCTCAAAAACGTATATAGTATATACTCTATACATAATATAACATGCATAATTTAAGAAATGAAATAAAATCATCAAACATGCTTACATGCATCTACATGATACTTTGTAAATAAGATAGTTTTGATTGATTGGTTAATTTCAAATTTACATTTTATGAAAGCAATGTCTTTTTTGGATAGATATGGTAGCACTCAGTACTCATCCCTGAGTACCTGTTTTTCACTCATGACAGTAAAACAAGACTAGGTGGTTGGATACATTACTAGAAAACCGTTATGATTCAATAAATACATAACAATATACATGTTTATCTTCAGTTGTCTTATCAAGGAGTTTAAATTGTAATTATCATTATTTAAGTGCACCTTCTATTACGTCCGAGCCTCAGATATGTTCAGACTGTCAAATCAACCTTTATTAGCTATATAAAATTCATTCAACTTTTAAACTTAGTCTTGTTCAGTCTATTTGCAAAACATTAAAAAATCTTCATGCAATATATTTTATTGTATATATATATTCAAATTCAGTTTATGCAGAATTTGTCTTTCAGTTTTTATATTAAAGCAAATTTCATTGAATCTGATTCTGTATTCTGTAATAAAGGGCCCGTGAAAGTTAACAATAGGGAACTCGTGTGTTAACAAATGCAACGTGAGGAGGGTAGTTGAAATGTAGAATACAACGTGTTTGTCTGTCATTGTTCTCATTGTTGTCACACTCCGTGATAAACTTTTGACAAAGTTCCATACAAATATGAGACCATTGACATTTCGGGACAACATATGGGCGATATTTGTTAGGAATGTTGGCTCGCTGCTCTACGTGTCCAGTGTCAAAGGTTGAGTTCAGGCTATGGACGTGTTAGCCCTACTGATGGAGGGATCAAGTGGGTTCGGACAAGACCGTGGTTTGTGATACCTGCCATTTCACAGATTCATCAGGTTACCATCACGATCGTGACACCACTGTCTTAATATAAGATCCAGTGTCCACACTCCTCGTGATAGTGACACCATCGCTGTGTCTCAGTATAGGAGTGATGTTTGTAAAATATGTTACGATATTTAGCTACCAGATTAACTTAACTCTACAAAAGCCACTGTGCACATCCCATATTTGAACAATGCGGGAAAATATTATATAATCAATTATGTCTATATGTTTTCTGATATAATCTAAAAATGTGATTATGATAAAATGTACATTGCTACCATTTAAGATAATTATTGATAATAGCTACATTATTGTATTAGCAAAATTTTGATGAGGAAATTAATAATGCTCCTAAAATGAAATATATTTTCCTGTTCTATATATTTTTAGAGACAATCTCCAAGGCAACCTTACTTTAGTTCTGCGTATTGAAATGTCAGTGTGTACCACTTGCCTATGGCGGCGCGTCATATGACGTATCACACAGGTTACGGTGGTAACGTGACACTACGACACCTGTCCTACCTGTAGCGAGGGAAGTACGTACCTCATCAGTAATACAAACAGGTATTGAAGGCCTTTCTCCGGTGACTGTGTCCTTCGGAATCCTCAGGGAGACAAACATTTCTCAGTGTATCTCGGAACGAAATAGTTTTACCATCACGTCAAATCTTTCTATTGTGTGACTGCCTCTCGAATAGATGCTCTTAAACTGCATTAGAATAATTTTAAGGAGGATACCTGATAGCTAGGTTTATACTGCAACCTTAGTCTATCAAATACAATCATCTCCTTCAGACAGTGACACATGAACAAATCCATTTCAAAACCAAACATTATCTGCCTAATGTTATAAATATAGTGAAAGATAAAAAAAAAAAGTGATGCGTTAAAATGACATATTCATGATTGCATTAAACGCATTGCATTGCTATTCAAGAATTAAATGTAGTGAATCACATGCATCACTATTCCGTAGTGGAAGCCAGTGTGTTGAAACACTACTTAAATACATCCAAACACGATTGTGTAATATCGATTTCAGTATTTAAAATGGCTCTGATTAAACGATACTCTTAGTAAGACCGTAATTATCTAATGAAACATACATCTGTACTCGTATCTCTTTGCTTTTAAATTTTACCGCATGACTGGTGTGTTGTTAATTACCACAATTGCCTTTATAGAAAATCTATAAATGTTTGCTATCTCCACTGTGAATAATATTAGATGGAATTGTAACAATATGATTATGTCAAGAACGTTACGGTCAAGTTTGTTTGTTCATTTCTGTATTAAGCGATTTCGAGGTATACAAAATGAGTTCGACATAAGGTCGAAACAGAGTCAAATATACAAGAAAATATTACTTGTTTTAAATTCATTCTAACAACAATATCCAACAAACTTATATCAGGATCTTCTATCAACCCACCTGTCAATCAACATTCATAACCATACAGGTGTGAATGTTTACAATATACCACTCTTCCCGTCATTTTAAATTCTTTAAAAGTCAAACCAGTGTTCAATAGGAATTTCAATTATCACTGTTTTCCGGTTCTTTTTTGTTTCAAAACCTGGCACATTTTCAACAAATATGGTAGGGCCAATTAAGACACCTGGAGGCGTTAGAGAGACTTTTGTGCTGGTAAGGTGTTTTATCATCATCGCCACAGGTAACACTAGTGCACGCTAGGGCGTAACTATGTTTAGCCTGTCAATTCAGCCGATTAGCATTTAAGTTTTATAGAAATTTGATACCTATATTAACAATGCATGGAAGGTAAGAAAAGACAGTGCGTACGTTTTGTAGCCTTTGTAGCGGAGTGGGGTAACAGAAGTATGTACAAGGCTGATGTTTACCCTGGCATAAACAAAACGCAGAATTCCCCTGTGGGACAAAGCCTTTGGTATCATATATCGCCTTGAACAGACTTGTTCACACTTTAATGAAAAAGCGACGAAAGAAAATTGCCAGTTGTAAGGGTAACTTGTGATGGTTGAATTCCATTAATTATAACGCTGGGGATATTGCTGGAACCCTCCGAGCGAGGGTCTTCAGACCAGAAAAAAAGGCATGAGAGAGGTACCGTGTGGAAATACTGGCCAGTCAGGCATTGTCTGTTAAGTGTTAAATAACATTTCTAATGTGTAATTATGCTGTTGAATCCGATATGCACACTTTTTCTACGAGATGTGTTATTTATGTCTTATTTTCAAGGCCATTATACATTGGTGACTTGTCCTAAACGTACCTGATCTGTTAGATGTCTACCATTACTGTATTTGAAATATTTTTATATCACATGTTGCTACCTAAAAACACAATAATAGTATGCATAATTTATGCAACTCAGAGTATTTGATAGTGTTAAACTTCATTTTATATCATTGACCTTCCCAACTGATGGTAGTATTTTAAGTCTCGTTATCATATCGTCTGTAATTTCCATTTCCAGTTATACAAATAATATGTCAACAAGGTAATTGCAAAGAATATTGAAAAAGAGAAAATAAATTTTGTTTGATTTTATACGAGATAAGTGTATGCTACGAAATGACAACATAAAAGAAATCTGGAATCTGATATCATGACTTGACACATGCTGACATTTCACATAATGCATATCAACCAATTTGTCAATGGCTCATACTCTATTGTTCAAAGTCGTCAATCACATATGCCGGGTTTCATTTCACTCTGTAATTTCGCGAAAATATTATCTAAAATTATAAAAATGGACGTTTACTAATAACTATTGCATGTATTGTTATGAAATAACGTATCACCCACAGACAATGCACCGTGACATTTAAGTTATTATTACCTTTGAATTAATCAGGAATCTACGTTATTCAGTACAGTGTAAATTACAAAATATGTTATAAATATCATCTTTTAAATATTATCCATAACTACAAATGTACGAAAGTGACCGAAGTTTGAGGTTAATAATAGTTAATTTCACTGACTTTTCTTCTGAATTCAGCACATTTTCAGCCCCTAGCATCATCAAGGAATCGAAGGAGGAGCCAGCTGTTTAATGTAATAACCTCTAATTTGATATTCTTTCTACTGCATATATAGTGTCATTGGGTTTTTTCTTTTACAAAAAAAAATATTTCAGTGTGGCATTCAGTATGAACTGTATTCAATATATCTGTAAAAATGTCATTGTATGTGTGCGAGAGCATAGTGGTAATTCTTATCATGTAATGCCTTGTCCGGTTGTGTATAATATGCAAGTAGTCCTTGTTTTTATTTATGACAACAGATATAAACAATGTACAAACTGTGTCCTCATAAGCCAAAGGACTCCATAGAACTCAAAATATAACGTCAGGAAAACCTATTACACTATCAGTCTTACATTATTGATATAATTCAAGTTTTATAGTTTAAAAAAATGTGATCGTGTCTCCAGAGTCTTTTAATGGTTATCTGTTAATCTCACATACCCTATAATAACCCAGATAACCTCATAAGGGATTCGATCGATAAATCTTTATAGAGCGCACACGTTAGTATGGGTGTTCCAATTCAGGCAGGAATAGATCTCACTGTTATACAATTATAAAACAATACCTAATTCTACACTAAATCGAAGATTGGTCGCGATTGTCAAGCATTTCATCAATAATATAAACTTCTTCATGTATATATATAGTCGAATATAATGCCGAATTGTCTCCAGAGAACCTCTAAAACAAAGAAAATAATATTTTGTCATAGAATTATCAATTTATATTCATATCGAGCACAGCCATACGTACTAATCCGCTTATTTATTTATTACAATAATTATAAACCAATGAAATCATTAGAGTGTTTTCTCAGTAACGACAAAAGGAACCAAACTGCCTTAATAAATTAAGATTTAAGTATATGTTTCTTAATAAAAAAAAATAAAGAAAATGCTACTATGAGAATGGTTAGAACTGTGGATCTTCATTGTGGAGAATTTAAATCGCCCCGATATGGCGTAAATTGTCAAAAAAACGGTTGATAGTATTTCTAGTCTCTGTTTATCTGTCATCAGCGCATTTAAATGCAAATAAAAACAAACAACGTCACTCTATGTGATTTCTTTGAAAGGATTTCATTTCAGCCACCAACAAACCGTGCAGCATCAATGTCCTAGGACGATGTTGGGTGGAGAAACGAGTTACCAGCTAGAGGTTCAATTAAATTCAACTCAATGTAATTTCAGTGATGTATTTTTATAACTGATAAAATCAGGTTTACAAATATTCTGGTTTGGATGGTTAGGGTCGGAAACGGCACGAATGATGTACGTTCGTATACTGTAACTGTGTATGGAATAGGTTAGTGTTCTCTACCATAGAAACTGTTTTTACTGACAGCACTACGAAAATGGTAAAGGGTTATACACACGTTGTTATTGTAAATTAAATACACTGATAATATTTGTTTTTATAACATATTTCAGGATTTGTAGAATACAAATATTTATCAATATTTGACCAAGTTAAGTCTAAGTATTATATTGAAATACATTATTGAATATGTAAACACTTCAATTAAACATTACTTAATTCACTAAAAACAGTTATATTGAAATAACAGTATCAATGACAGTGTCGGTAATAACAATGATTATATAATTGATATGATTTTATCAGTGAACATTTAAACATCACAGTTTACATTACATCAAAGTTTCTTAATTACAAAATCTTCTTTAACTAATTACAATGTACAAAAGAAAACATTCAGGTTCTAAAATCAGATAATCATTCGATTTTCCAACTATAATTTTATAGAAAAAAAAATATCATCAAATATTTCCATGAGGTACACGTCGAAACTCTGATCTGAAGTCTGTATCGGAAGTGGTTGGGAAAATTCAAACCAGGAAGTGAGCATAAAAAGAGAATGCAATTAAAATAATCACAACATATTATTTTTTTTAAATCCTGATATATTCTGGATTTACCGGGAGTGTTTATCAATCAGGGAAAGGTCTGACTAGCTGCAGCAACACTCCCTTGTATGTGTATGACAGCTTGATCGAATCGATCTGATTTAAGTTAAAGAGTAGCTCTCATATACAGGTTAACCAATAGGTAAAAATGTACACGTACTTAACGTATCCTTTAATAACTGCTTTTAATAAATCAATCGCTATACAATTAGAAATGATTATATTTTAACACATTAAGCAAAATATTAACGAAACAAACATTTGTTTTAACATCATTTTTGTCAGATACTGTCAAGAGGTTACAATAAATTACAGGATATATTAATATATATATATACAAATTTCGGGGGGGCAAATACAAACAAACAAAGCAATCAGTCCTTTGAGATTTTATTGGAATAAACAATACTGTATTTATCTTCCTTATATAAACATCATCTAAATCGATAATATGAATTATGAGCATTGTAGTGAAAGTACAACACACAACTCTCATTAAATGACCATTCGCTGTTGATACGACGTTAAAGTTACAGCTGGTAATTGTAATAAATGATTTTATGTATATCCATATTAGAAGATTCTAACTTCATAAGTCTTAGATTTATGTCAAGTATAAGATTGCGGAGAGTTTTCCGAAAGATAATGTATTCACCAAAGGCAGCAATGAGGCCATGTTTACATCATTATCATGAGCATTGCATAGACATTTCAATACACAATTGTCATAAGATGACCATTCAGTGTTGATAGGGCGTTAAACAAAGTAGAACCTATCAACAGCAATGTTGTTGATGACACTTCAACATATAAATATTTAACATGTAAGTGTACATTGGAGATAAATAGCTGTAATAATATGTATGTATGATGATATATTTATGTTTAAAAATAGTGATATCGCATGTACAATATATACTGAGAGACTTATAATAGAAAATTCTCATGATGGGATATCATATTCTAATAACTTGACTAAATATTCCATTATGTTAGGTATATAAACTGCAGTATACATATGGCACAGAAAAGAATTATATTGGACTAAAATATATCTTTTTCGAACAATAACCAATTAACGAAACCATGTCAACATTTTCTAGTTACTGAATACTTGTAAGATATAGTTTTAAATATTTTTTTCTATGCCATAAATCTGTGTTTGTGATGACAAAATATTAAAGATTTTTTATGGTTTGTTATATCAGTTATCAGTTATGAAAGATATGATTTTTTATTTATAGCAGGTTGATATGTTGTGCTTTCAGCTAGGATGTATTTAATTCCCCCTGTGATACAATATTATGAGTATGTTTCTAGTACATAATTACGGAGATGGGCAATGGAACGTGGCCTTGGAACTGAAGGATATAATATTCTTGTTGCCATATTATTGTGCTTATATACTTCATATGATGGCAAGGATGTACGAAATTAATCCTATACAGGTGCAGGGGGCATCTGTGACAGTTTTACACACCAGTTAAAGATAGATATGAATTCGAGTTTAAATTGGCATAAAACACTTAAACATACTTTTTTCTAGAAAAATGACACCTGGTTTAGGATTTCATTAAGCGTAATGTTAAAAAGTGCAATCGTATAAAATACTTAGCAATTTAAAATTATATCTAAGTTACAGTCGTATCGACATTAGGGATTTTGAGAAAATGAAAAAATCACTTGAGTTCTAGCCGTATATTGCTGGAGATTAGTGCGCGCTGCGGATAGGTTGTAAGCTTTATGTGTACCCACGAGAGATGAGGTATCATTTTATGATGTTATTCATTCTGCACAACGTGATAAACCTCCAAAACTCTTCAAGTTTATTCAAATTTTTGACACCGATAAACATCACACATGCATGCTACTTCACGGCATGAAGAAGCCGACGATACCATCGTTATTAAGAGTACAGGCTTATAGTAACATTGGCTCTAAACACCCAGGACCGAACCATCCAACAGATCGGCAGATATAGAATATACGTTAGGCATACAGGGTCGGAAACTTACACTATATCCTCTTATTACTAACACAATTAGTGTCTGTGTGCGGGAGCGCCTTCTTCTGTCTGATTTTGTATGTCATTGATCCAGGTGAGAGCTGCTGTGCATAGGGAGTTGTGTCGCTTTGTACCGCCTCATGTACAGCATGAGCGTGTGTGTTTGTGTGTGGCCTAAGATACAGATGCTGGGTACAGAAGCTGGCTGCTACCGCTCTGTGTATATACGGCCTTCTGATTTACTACACACCGAGCTTACAACACCTCCCCTTCATAGTCGAGTGATGAGTGATTGACATGTGTCCTGTTACATGTCATAAATATGATAATACTGCATCTGCTAGCGGAGGGAGTTTCCTCTATATGCTGACAACGTGTGTGAGGCCTTAGAATAGAACGTCAGATGAGAGACTATAGTGTTGGTCAAAGCCGTAATGTTTTATTTCGGTTTTCAATATTTTTAAAATAATATTTCTATGAATCATGTGATATTATGTTGTATATTTGACAGATATATACGCATTAAGCATTATTGTACTGACTTATATTACTTACATATAAAATAGTTCAAATGGTGAAAATCAAGCATTTTATTTATTAAGAATATATGTTGTGTCCGTATCAAATAAATCTTGTAATTATCTACTTGAGTAATTAAATGCATCTATAGGAATCATCACTCCTTTGATTTTTCACCCAGAGTATATGCCTTTGATAATTCGAAAAATCTGCTTATATTATTACAATATCCATTTCATAGTTTCTTGATATGAAATTCGATGATGTTGCAGACAACAAGATATTAATGCAAAGACATTATGCAACGAGACATAGCTATAGTGCTATTATGCTCACGAATGTATTAATATACATAATAGAAAGATATTCACATTCAGCAAAAAATTGATGACACTTCATTATATTGTGTTTTAATCATTTAAGAAAGAGACACCCTAAATTAAAATGTGTTAGATACGACTTCAGAGAAACAGAAACTTAATATGTAATATGTGAATTCCAATTGGATGTTGTTGTTTTTTAATTATTATGTGATTAAATAGGTAAATATTAATTGAACAAAGTATTTGTCTACGCTGTATATCTAAATGTTTTCTAACCCAAAGTATTGATGAGGTTTATGTGTAATATGCAAACTCCGAAAATTAAACTCCGAATGTTTCTATATTGTTTATCGTTCACATAAGTTATATTTAGTTTTCATATAAAGAATCATTTTGATTGATTAATTGATGATATTCATCATTTACTCTATAGTTTTACTCTTTTCCAGATGCGTGAACACATGTTGCTAAAATTCACATTATCTTGCCATAAATAAACTAATCCTTATTATAAGATATCGCAGATCAGTGACGTATTTTATAACATGACCTTCATATAGGTATCAGACTAGTTCATTCACTATTGTACTTAATGCATAACAATATAACATATACGTCAAATTTCAGAGTAGAGACGGTAATTCATTAACAAATGAAATGCAATATGTATTTGAATTATCGAAGGTCCAGAACGGAAATATTATTTATATTGACTCTATAATTTCGGAATGATACTTTGAATGCCGCTTAAATGAATGATATATACACAGTAAAAAGTATACCAAACCCTCATTTTTTGTAAATAATTACTTACGGTTTTAATTTTGGACAAAGAAATAAGAAAAACTCACATGATCTATGTTTCGTTATAAAATCAAATGTACATACAATGTAGATCTGGTATACAGTACCAGAGAATTTCCATTGTGACTATTGTTATTAATGTTTTTATTTATCTATTTTTATTTTTATTTTGGTATAATTTGGGACATTGCTGTTGTCTTTTTGTGATGTAGTTTACGTTAGATTTTAAACATGCATTGTTTATTTGTTTTCGTCTCCTCTCATTAAGCATGCATGAGTCCCGACTAACTGTATTAGTTGACGTGTGTGCCGAGGCTATCCGAGCGACCTTATAGGCAGCTCCCTTGTTACTGCATGTGTTCTTGGTTCTTTTTCCCAAATGTCTAGTGAGTGACCAGTTTTTCTGATTTTGTTTATTTTGTAATATGATTTATTAGCAACATTTAAAAAGGTTATATAGCAAAACTAAAAAATATATATATTAATGCACAATGTATTCATAAGGAGTTCAGCCATCACAACCAATGTTTATAAATTTGACTTATGTTGATCTATTTACTGTCATTGGTATGCAATGCATACATCGATAGCAATACTTTTAATAACTGCATAGTGTTTACGGAAAACTAATGAAATCTAACAAAACAACCCATTTGTATGTTCAGTTTCCTACATCAGAAAATATGGTACGTAATATAGATCTGCTAAGGATCACTCGCAGGATGTTCTTTCCAACTTGGAAACTCTGATGTGGTAGGATTGCATGACGATTCATATATAGCAAGTACATTATGTTATTCCTGGTGTTGATAGAAATTCATGTCTGGGACTATAGTCAAAACCCGTCACGTTTATCCCATAGAATTCTTTCAGAAGTAAGAGATAGTTATGGCATGAACGAACAGAAATGATACTATATCTAGGGATGGTGTGTTTATTGAAAACCCGACAGACATTCAAAGACTTGAGCACTTCAATAAAGCCCGGCCGAAAACCAACACTTCCTTACGTACGTACACACGTCAAAACCCCGGCACGGAATACCGTGTGTTAAAACCTTTCCTCAGAGGTAACGTCCGTCTCCCTCCTATAACACCCGGTACTGTGAGCAAGACCAGCACAAAACTATCTAAAGTAAGGTTAGCTTTCATGTATAGATAGGAATGAATAATCATTGCTGTTTTTGCCTATGCTAGAAGTATTTTACGCTTTTACAATACAAACCGATTTTTGTAAGACCTTTCATAAATCACTATCTATAAATCATATTGTATTAGGTTTTGTTTTAAATAGTTGTTTACTATCTGATCTATAGCTAAAAATTTAAAACCGATTCTGAATGTTTCAAAGGAACCGTCCATCTGGCGTTTTTTAACTAGAAACTTGTCTATCATTATCCGCGGGTAATCAAATACTCGTTAGAGATGTCGTGTTTTACCGGCTCAGAACGAGGTTCCGACCTATTCCCGCGCTTTCATACAGATGCTGAAGAGATGATGTAGATACAAATATACGACTTCCGCTGAAAATAGATTTATAGCGTTTTGAGGCAGACCAGGCTGCGGAAGGTTCGGAAACCTGACAGACCTTTCAAACACATTGTGATAAATGATGAGGAAATGCAGAAATCTTGTCCTTTTCATTCTCAAACTTTCCTTTATTTCCATCAATGAAGATTGGCTAAATACAGTAGGTTGACAGCTACTTGAGGCGCTACGGGGATAAATTTCGTGACGAAACGTTTTACAAATAGAGACAATACCATCACGTACAAAAAGGATAAATTTGACATCAGTTTTTTTATTTTTTTTTCAAACGAAATACAGAAAAAAATAACATACACTAAAGTTTTACATTAATATTGTTTCAATTGCGTTTTGTGAAGCAATTTTCGTGTTTTCCATTGCAGTTATGACCGCTGCTTAAATTCCTCTTCATGGTCAAACATTGGTGCTTTTGAAATGTCCGTCAAAAGATTGCATTGTATATTGTTTTATTATCTGCGACACCTGTAAGGTTTGTAAGTCATAATATTCTGAAGAGTTACATTAAAACTAATCATTTATATAGATAATATTATGGTAATAAGCATTAGTCATTTTAAGATTATTTACATTTTTACTTATTGTTGTTTTTTAAAATAATATTTTCTTAATTTTCGTATTACTTTACCATATATTCAAATGTTCAGGAATTATCAAAGTGTTATCACTTTATCATATAAATCATCGTTATTACTCATAACATCAACAGATATGTACAACTAAATCGGTATCTATAATTTCGTCCATTATATATAAGCAGTGTGAACAAGAATCTCGGTGTTATATACATGTATATTGTCATTATTACTCATAGGGCCTATTTATATATCTAACTTCCTATAAGCCCATCATAGTATTGCTAACCATTTGTATTAAGTGACACGATTGTTGAAGGACGTAAGTGACATCTTGTGACACCCTTTACCAAACATTCGTGCACTTGATAACGGTCTTAAGTCCATTTAGAGCCATGCTTTTTGCCGTTCACAGATGATTTCGTCGTAAGACGCGGTTGTTATGGTAGTCAAATTAGGTGAAAACCTGCCATTTTTCGCTGGCTACCTCTTCTGACAAGCTCGAAGGCACCCTCAGTACTGAAGTCACGCTTTACTGCACCTTCTATGAAGAGGTGATGAGGCAGGTACTTCTGCCTCCGAAGCCTCCACAGAGAGGATAGGCAGTTTTTCCCTTGTCGTTCGGGATAATACTTGCCGTAGAAATGCGGTAAACAGATTTGATGTCATGTGTCCGAGGGTACAAAGATTGAATGGCGAGGCAAATCACTTCTGGATTAGGGAGTGAACGGGGAGGGGGAGTATTGTGACACTGAAAGCCATGTTGTGCTATCACGCCGTGGGTCTGGCGAGCTCGAGTCTATTCGCCTCCACAGGATATCAACATGGACAATGATCATATAATCTTCGTAAAGAATGCATCTGTTTGCTTCTACTACGCCAATATGCTGAATGTTTCTTTCATTGAAATCTACATACTTGAGGTTACCCTATCATTCTGACGATGGAATGCAGAAAGTGAAGGCGGACTTAAGAGGAGGCGTTCAGTAATGAAGCCGAGATGACAGGTCACTTCATGATGAAAGTGTATAAGAAGCTTTAATCCTCCATCGCAGAGAGATCTTTACATGGAAGACGTTCACTCCCTCTACTATACCGCTAGCTGTACCGTGTGTTTAAAAGTAACCCCGACTAACGATACACACACCTATCATTCATTGTTGAGTTTTGGTGACTTATTGTTTACAGTTGTATAGAATCGTGTCAAGTAAACTCTTGAGTGTATTAAAGTGAAATTAGATACGGATAAGCTACATTCATTAAAAAAACCTGACATTTAAAATGTAATGCAAATATCAACATAAAACCGAAATTCAAAGATACATTGATTTTCACTATAAAAACGTACCAAAATTGCCATAATTACTATATTAGCAATTAGGTTTGCGTTATTATTTAATATCATTTGTATTAAAATATCAATTAATCTAAAAGGTATTTAAACATGACGAAAACTCTCACGCACTTTACTTCTGTGTTTGGATTAAAATTGCTAAATAGTAATTTAATAAATATCAAGCGTCCGATGTGTGATCAATAAAGGAAATAATAGTCATTAACAAATCTATATTAATTTTACCTATTTACTAGGTCATTCTGTATTAGGTATTTTGTATAATTCAGTTTTATTTATTTTTCTTTTAATATTATGACTTTTGTCGTCGCCCTATTTCGGATATTTTCTTCCATTTCATTTCACACACGCTGAAGTGTGATGGTACTTATATAGATAGTGTTAATACCTTTTATCAACTATTGTCTTTTATACAGTTCATCTATCTTTTTTAATATCTAGTTATCTGATCAGTAATCAATCCCTCCATAATATCCATTTGTTTCTCATTGACTATTTACAGTATGCCGCCTTTCTCTAGAACAATGCCGTCTAACATAACTACACAATGAAATTAATCTTACTGTTCATCAAATCATGTATGATTGACAGGAAGAATGATATTACATTTAATGAATGATGTCGCTATTGATGATTTGTGAAAGTATAAAAGCACAAAGTTACCAATAATATCTGGACAATTATTAGCATTACAGAGTGTTGCGTATAGTACTACAAATATCAATTTTACACAATAGATCTGACAACAAAGAAATATGGGAGTCTATGAAGAGGAAATATGAAATCAAATAAAATATCAACAGGCAACATCACATGCCTGATTGACAGATATTGGCAATATGGATAAAATATCATTGCTACATTGTTTCATATTGCATCCTTTTTGTTCATACTGCACTGCCTAGCCAGAGGGAAGAAGCCCAAATCATGTCGAAGACTAGATATTCCCTTTTATTTTGATGAGCCGACTTGTGTGACAGGTGCCATGTAAGGCTTCCTACAATTCCCCGTCAGATGAGGAAGCCAGTCCGCTCCATTCCTCATTGTCTCCTTAATCGAGTTTGAAAGAGAGGCCAACGGCTTCCTTAAAATAAAAATCACTATCCATCAGCAAGGCTGGGCAATACCAGAAGGCACCAATGTGTTGATACATTGTGAGTTGTTTGTTTCTTGATTCCTTTTATCGTAAAAAAAATGTTGATATGAATTTATAATACCTAGCTTGGTCATATGTATATATCGACTCTGATGGCTATGAGGAAAACATGATATAGAAATATTGAATTTTGAATACATTGGAGTTTAATAAGATTATTTCAATAGTGCATGGGTTATGAAATATAAATTGATACTCTCATGATTTTAAGTATATTGGAGTTATTCGTTCGCATTTAAAAGGAAAAACGAAGACCCCTCTATTGATTATCAATGACGAATTCTGTATTTACAAAAAATGTATATTATGTCATACCCTCTTTTCATACAATGTAATTTAACGATTATTGGGAATTTCTAATTAAATCCATTTTCCAGATAGAAAATAGAAAAGAATGAAAAATCGGGCGTTCAACAAGTGTAACGGAACACATTCACTTTTCATAAAGTGCAATATTTGATTTAAATGCTCGATAAAGTCTGCACTTTTGGATTGTGTTTTCTCTGTGTCACAATAGTAGAGATGTATAGAAAACATTTGGTTTTCACGTTAAGGCCCAACGAGGTAAATTATTTGGTGTAGAGTGATTTTGATAAGGATTATTAGCTAACTATCAGATGTAGACCGTGTATCTTATTCAGTTAAAACCAGTGACACGCTAACTTAGTTATCTTTTCCTTGTATGCATTTGTCTTTCCATAGTATTCTAAACTTGTAGCTATTAAATTTGCTGTTATTCTCTATCAGTAAATGTACAACTGTTGTGTTTCTAATTAGTAATAAAATTTAATCACGGACATAAACATGAGAGGGAGATGGTCGGTCTGAAATGGTGATTGGATGACAGAGACGTTATGTGGCAGCGTCAATGATAAACTCACTATCAGATATAGTGTAGGTCTATATGTGTGTTCGCCGACTCCAATAAAGTACTTTGACGCACATATTTGAACATAAACCAAAATTGTATTGAGATTTTTGACGTATGCCTCGACAAAATTGCCCATCTATTTAATCAATTGTATATTATGCTTCATTAATGGTTTGATGCGGAACAGGCACGATGAAGACAGCTTCTACTAAACGGATACATTCCGGCAGCAATCAAAGAAAATTAAATATTAGAAGAATGCAATATTATCACTATAACGGTATTGACGGAATTTGCATCTGGTAGGTCAAGCTCAGGCACGAAATGCACATGAAAGGGTGTTGGAATGAAGGGTATGTTGGACGGACAGCGGCTTGTCTACACTGGACACTAATCGACACTCCCAAATCTATGCGGATAAAAGCTCCCGTAGAGCCACCGCAACCGGAACATGCTCCGCCAATTGACAGGGAGTAATTAACACCAGGTTTGACCCCTGCACGCCGAGTTGGTGACAGACACACAAGTTAGACACTCCGCCACAAATACACATTCCCTTTGATTTCCGTACAGTCCGATAACTGATAGGTTTATCTACCATACATGCACATGCATGCCTTCCAATTATGTTCGTCACACACGTCTAGTAGCCGGATCCAAATGCGGGTACGAAGTTTATAGATTCGGCGTAAACTCTGGACCCCGTATTATTAAAAGCTGACTTTGTTAGTGAAGTGTCATCTTAAGTAATTGTTTACTTTATATCCCATATCAATAACATAGTTTAGGAGTTAGTCACAATGACAAGTGTCAGGGATAAACAATCACATTGTTGCCAAGAATTATAATGATACGAGAATAATGTTATTTCTTCCGTTACAATGTTTTCACTGAAAACGAAAGCATCAATAAAGAAATATTTCAATCTCAATGAATTTATGAAGGGATATTGTTATAGTGTAAGTAATTTCAAGACATACAATTCGATCTTATTTACATCAAGCAGTTCATATTCGCGTAATTTTGGAGGTTAAAATAAGTTTGATATGTTTTGTATTATACAGTGTATAGTAATATCAATTTAAACTGTCGAGATTTTCGTGAAGATTTATCTTAGATCCTACTATTTAAGGATATTACATGAGTGTTAATACATGTATACTGTAGAAACTAGCAAACACGTTTCTTCCGTCTTAATATCAAAACCATCCCAGCCGTTTAAATATTCTATTAACATTGTCACTAATGTTATATACTCTATATAAATATTAACTCATGTTTACGAGAGAGACAACCAAAACACTCTTATGTAATGTCCTGTAACAAGGTAGGAACATTTTTCACTACCAAGAGAATCATGTGACGCCATGTGCTTTGACAACATAAACGTTTGTATTAAACGTATGCTATTTCGAACACCAGTTATGTTTGTGTGTAATGCTTACTTTTAATAGAATAACAGAATATTTAAAAAAAAAAAAAGTTTCCTTTTTTATTTTAATTCAAATACAATTATTTGCAATTCAGATTTGGTGAGGGACATTTCATCCTCCCTAAACCAACAAGATTTTGAATAAGCGGCCACTTCAAATTGGTTCCAAATCCGAGATTCAGGCAAGTGACGTCCATTGCTACATGTGCGACTGTGACAACTCTTTTAACTGACCACCGATAACTGGTAATTATTTTAGTTTTAACCTAGCTCTATATTGATTCACATAAATTTGGTCACAAGACTATTTTGGGATGATTTCTGGTAAAATGCTTTACGGTTTCCTTCAAAAAGACACGTTAACTATTTTAAGCTTACCAATTTTATTATATTTTCCCTTTGCCAATAAGGTTTAGTATAGTGTTAAAAACTAGTAGCATATTCCAGATGAAAGTTGCTACTAATATGTTATTATCCGATTTAGATTTGATTTGCTTTGCAAGCTTTCCTTCAGTACTTCGCCGTGGGTTATTGGACGTGTAACGTAATGTTTGTTTACCCGGGAGTTGTTGATGTTTTCCTTCTAAATTATTAACTTCGTGCGTTTTTAACTCGACCGGATATATTCTATATAAAATTGTTTAGTATAAAAACATACCTTGGTTCTTTTTCCTCATCAAATATATAGCATTACCCGAAACATGCTGCTGTGATGATTTTTCTTCCCATACGATACTTACATTCTCTGTGTCTGACTTTTTTCGTAATTTTTGATGAGGCCTGGTAAAGCAATTTCGTAATCATGTCGAAACCGCATCACATTTATTTGAATTTAAACTTCAAGCATGAAAATCAATCAAATTGTCATTATGATATTACCGCGACTAGAAGTGGGAAAACCTTATGAATGGAATATAAATGATTAGGGAGAGTTGACCCTTGTAAAACCCTGGTCCGATGAAGCCCAAAGCAGCCGAAAAAGTGCCTGAAAAAATCCCGTAATTTCATATTTACCATTTGATCTCTGAACTCGACCGTCATTACGCTGGGGTGATTATTTCCTTCCGAACAAGTTCGGTGCCAGTTTGTCTGTCAGTAGCTAGTTAAATGTGCCGACTGTTGACATAGCAGACGTACTTAGCTCTCATATAAAACTGTCGACATTAGGAGTTGGTTACTTTTGCGGCCCCAAACTCACGATCTTTACGTGGCGAACCAAAACTTCAAAGAATTGGAGAAGCATTCTGCGGTGTAAATGCGAATCGGCCTGACGACACACCAGATGGTAGTGTGTTGTCATGCTCCGGATCCCGCCGGTGTGGATTTTAGACAGTTCCCGGCACCAGCGTTACTTGTGTTGGAGCGTGTTTCAAAACAACATTCCCATTTCTTAATGCTTGCCCATAAAACAGTCGATTTGCAAAAGTCGGACTCCGCTTGTGTTTTAACGAGTAAGGAGGTTTATTTATGTTATGTTTATAAGATTAAAGGGGTTTGTTTAAGAATCAATGACTTTGTAATAAATCTCAATCTTCATAACGAAATATTATTTCAACATTTCTTTAAAATGGTATTTCATTGAGTGCTATATCAAACACAAACGATCTATAATGTAAACTTAATGTCGTTGATAAAAACAAAATCATTTATGTGATCGTTCACTTTTTCCGCTCTGGAATTCAGATTGATATTTGATGTAATTATACATGCACCTTTAATGTAGCTAACTAGTTTAGTTGTATCGAATTGTCTTCATGGTAAAAGTGCTTCTGACCCTGTGGTTCATAGAGAGATAGACTGTCATTTGTCATGTGTTTATCAGACACTAAGTAATATAGTTAGGTACTTGACTCGAGGGATATGTGTTCATCACGGTTACCCAGCCTTTCAGGCGACCGATGTTTGTCTGTATTCCGAACTAAGGGAGTTTCTAACTTATCAATAGTATTAATACACGGGTCGCTTTACTAGTATCACGCATTGCTGCTTAAAAAGCTAAACTCTGTCTATCTATGTTAAATTGTCTAGGGGAATTATTTCTAAGCACATTTAAGATAAAATCTTACATCAAGTGTATTCTATATCGAATTAAAACAGTATCTAACCTACCCTGGTATATAAAACTTAAACGTTTGCGAGAAAAAAAAAGAAAAATGAAATCAAAATACTAAAATAAACTTAACACTACATGGGCAATTCCATTGGAAACATTGACATATATATAAATGCTCTATAAATTGATGTTAGCCGTATAAAAATATGAGGAATTTGAAGGAAGCTTAATTGATAATGTTAAGATATCGTTTGTTCAAAATTTCCTTTGACCATTTTTGAGGCATTGAGATAAACGTATCAATCGCACATCATTTGTCATCCTAACATTGTATATCACTGTATTTTTTTTTATATATATTTAAGGCATTTTGTCATCTTTTAAAAGACTTTTTAAAGAAGGGAAATATTACTAGAGAAACACCGTGAATCACTGGACATGTGTAGGTCTGGTCTATTTGTAGGCACCAGACCTTTGTTTATCCTGACATGAAGGCAGCATTTCATAATTAAAATATTTGTTTAGACTCAAAAACGTTAACCAAACATAAGTTATTTTATCACCCTTAGTTGATATTCCTTCATTCTTCTAATATTTCGGGTCCGCTATGTTTTCATTGTTGTAATGTTTTGGTTTGGTTTTTTCTCCTGAATCTTAAACTGAAATTAAAGTAGGCATTAATCTTATGATATTTTGTGTTATTATTTCCCTCTTGATTTGATATTTACAGATTGATACACATTCCTTTTGTAACCAAATCGGACGATCACACTTTTAAGATACGATATCTCACCGGGAAGTGTTCCTTTAAAGAAGTGAATTAGTGAAAGGACTGTAAGATTAGAGGACAAATGTGTATATATAAGAGGTCGTAATTCAAACTCCGCAGCAAAACATCATCGACAAAAAAACAAACCGAATCAGGCCTGAAGTTCCAGAAGAGCAAGGATCTTTCGCTTGATGGACTAAATAAGAAATCTAATGAAGACAAGGCAATACCTTGTCATGACGACATATCTGCAATTAATACGAATATACAACGACAACGAAAAATCGCGATTCAGAAACGGATTCCTGCAATGGAAGTTATATTTATCAATCCGGAAATGCGAATTCCGGTTTCGGAAATGCTTTCTTGGACAGAAAAGGGGGAAATGTTTTCGCTATAATCTAGATAGTCAGGAAAATTCTTAATAGTTTATTTTCTTCCTGGTCTACTGGAAGAATCATTCGTTTTCATAAGTGCATGACTACATGATAAAGTTTCATATCTTGTTCCGTCAATCAACCACATTTGTGTTCACATCCTTTTAAAACGAACATTCTAAATTCAGATATGAATCACAGTCCCAGGACTAGAAAATATATCATAGGAAATCAGGTTATGAAAATCAAATCCGGATATTTTTTGTCATTACGATAATACTTTGCAGAGCGTTGAATGAATCATTCTTTCATTCTTATTACATTGGCAATCGTCAACAATGCAAATATGTCCCATTCGATTTTATTTCAACAAATGTTATTGACATTAGATGTTCCATTCGATATCTAAGTAATTATTCATTGGAGGAGAAACATATTAAGAATTTACAATAAAACAAAAAATTCAATAATTCAATTCCTTTAATGCTATTTGTAACATACACTGTCATGTCGATATAGGTATGTTTTTTATTCTTCTTGTTGTATATAAACATGAAATATGATAAAATGTGCTGGGAGTCAAACATCAATTTGGCAAGCTAAAGAAATGTAAATTGTTTAGCATAAACAGACATGTAGATAATTTCTTTTAGTTCTGCATTTTTCAACTTCTAAATGATGACAAAATTTTGACAGATCTTAATAAAAACAATAATAAAATTCTATAAAATTTTATATAAAGGCAGCGTTGCATATACATTTGTAGAAGTAAAACGGAGACGTAACCTAGTGGGAATGAATGAAGACCACATTGACAAATTCAAAATGACAACAAATTTACATTGAACCAAGTCAGACAGATTTATTTACATTGAAAATCACAATAGTGACAAGGGATGTGAAGCTTCGTGAACATATACTGTTTGATACAGGCGCAGATTCCGCGACAATGTCTATCGGTCTCGAGCCATGTACTTTAACTATTATTTATTTGATTTTACAAATATGTGTCGTACAAGCGCGTGTACCCAGTGTGGGAGCCCTAAGAGTACGGACGACTCCAAGATAATCATCTATACGGTTGTCACCGACCAACACCATACTGACGTCATCCACGATTACCCATGGATTCTCAAGGCTCCATCATAAGTCAAAACGTCCAGAAGCTTTGAATGGAAACTTGACTTTTATGACAAGTTCAAACGTTTCAGTGATTTAATGTAGGCGAACGTTCTTTATGAAATCGGAAGTCTGAGATAGGGGTTACTAAAGCTTAATGCTTTTGAATTGCAATCGATGTCGAGGAAAGCAAAAGGTTACCTAGGTTAAACGATAGAAATCAGTATGTAAGAACTATGCATACAAAACGCTTTTCTGAATAAAGTATGAGAGCATTAAAATCGTCGTCCAAACGAAAATGGACACTTTACATTACGATAAAAAATCAGAATCGTGGATAAGCATAAAAATCTCGGTGGCATTTTATTTTTACAATAATTGCAAAAAAAAAAAAAAAAAAAGGGTTTTTTTTCATAAGGAGGATGGAATTCGTTAGACTCTCCTTTAAAAATAGCATTAGTACTCGAGACTTTTCAACAGTGCATTATAATTTGTATGTCAATATGGTATTTAGAAAAAAAAAATAAGGGTTTATCGTAGGTCTGCTCTCGTTGTCTTATGGTGAATTGGATATTTGGATTTCAAAAATTCTAATTACCGAAAATCATTTAACAGACATTTAAGAAAAAAACAATGTATCTGAGAGATAAGTCTCCTTGAATTATTCTACGCAATTCGCCACTAACATCTTTTTAAAAATTAAAGTAATGTAAAAATCACAAAGTGAGAACCGTTAAAGTGATAACAATATGTCGACATTCACACAAAGAAAGAATGCATTACCAATGTAATTGTAAATAACTTTCCGTACAGCAATCTAATGTGGTTGATGACCTTCATCATAGTATCATATCAAACTTTTGGTGGGTGATAATAGTATTAGATAAGTAACTTTAGGAGGATGATAATAGTGTAAAGTATGTAACTTTAGAAACTTTAGGAGGACGTTAATTGTGTAAAGTATGGAATTTTAGGAGGACGTTAATTGTGTAAAGTATGGAATTTTAGGAGGACGTTAATTGTGTAAAGTATGGAATTTTAGGAGGACGTTAATTGTGTAAAGTATGTTACTTTAGGAGAGTGACTGATAATAATGTTAAGTATGTAACTTTTGTAGGGTGTTAATAGTGTAAAGTATGTAACTTTAGGAGGGTGCTAATAGTGTAAAGTATGTAACTTTAGGAGGATGGTAATATAGTAAAGTATGTAACTTTAGGAGGGTGGTAATACTGTAAAGTATGTGAATTTTGGAGGGTGGTAATACTGTTAAGTATGTGAATTTTGGAGGGTGGTAATAGTGTGAAGTATATAACTTTAGGAGGGTGGTAATACTGTAAAGTATGTGAATTTTGGAGGGTGGTAATAGTGTTAAGTATGTGAATTTTGGAGGGTGGTAATAGTGTGAAGTATGTAACTTTAGGAGGGTGGTAATACTGTAAAGTATGTGAATTTTGGAGGGTGGTAATAGTGTTAAGTATGTGAATTTTGGAGGACGTTAATTGTGTTAAGTATGTTACTTTGAGTGGGTGATAATGGTGTAAAGTGGGTAACTTTTAGGGGATGGTAATAATTTAGAGTATGTAAGTTTACGTCGATGGTTATAGTGTTAAATATGTAGCTTTAGAAGTGTGTTGATCGTGTTAAGTATGTAACGTTAGGAGTGTGTTGATCGTGTTAAGAATGTAACTTTAGAAGTGTGTTGATCGTGTTAAGTATGTAAAGTTAGAAGTGTGTTGATCGTGTTAAGTATGTAACGTTAGAAGTGTGCTGATCGTGTTAAGTATGTAACGTTAGAAGTGTGTTGATCGTGTTAAGTATGTAACGTTAGAAGTGTGCTGATCGTGTTAAGTATGTAACGTTAGAAGTGTGTTGATCGTGTTAAGTATGTAACGTTAGAAGTGTGTTGATCGTGTTAAGTATGTAACGTTAGAAGTGTGTTGATCGTGTTAAGTATGTAACGTTAGAAGTGTGTTGATCGTGTTAAGTATGTAACGTTAGAAGTGTGTTGATCGTGTTAAGTATGTAACGTTAGAAGTGTGTTGATCGTGTTAAGTATGTAACGTTAGAAGTGTGTTGATCGTGTTAAGTATGTAACGTTAGAAGTGTGTTGATCGTGTTAAGTATGTAACGTTAGAAGTGTGTTGATCGTGTTAAGTATGTAACGTTAGAAGTGTGTTGATCGTGTTAAGTATGTAACTTTAGAAGTGTGTTGATCGTGTTAAGTATGTAACTTTAGAAGTGTGTTGATCGTGTTAAGTATGTAACGTTAGAAGTGTGTTGATCGTGTTAAGTATGTAACGTTAGAAGTGTGTTGATCGTGTTAAGTATGTAACGTTAGAAGTGTGTTGATCGTGTTAAGTATGTAACGTTAGAAGTGTGTTGATCGTGTTAAGTATGTAACTTTAGAAGTGTGTTGATAGTGTTGAGTATGTAACGTTAGAAGTGTGTTGATCGTGTTAAGTATGTAACTTTAGAAGTGTGTTGATCGTGTTAAGTATGTAACGTTAGAAGTGTGTTGATCGTGTTAAGTATGTAACGTTAGAAGTGTGTTGATCGTGTTAAGTATGTAACGTTAGAAGTGTGTTGATCGTGTTAAGTATGTAACTTTAGAAGTGTGTTGATCGTGTTAAGTATGTAACTTTAGGAGTGTGTTGATCGTGTTAAGTATGTAACGTTAGAAGTGTGTTGATCGTGTTAAGTATGTAACTTTAGAAGTGTGTTGATCGTGTTAAGTATGTAACGTTAGAAGTGTATTGATAGTATTAAGTTTGTAACGTTAGAAGTGTGTTGATCGTGTTAAGTACATGTATGTAACTTTAGAAGTGTGTTGATCGTGTTAAGTATGTAAAGTTAGAAGTGTGTTGATCGTGTTAAGTATGTAACGTTAGAAGTGTGTTGATCGTGTTAAGTATGTAACTTTAGAAGTGTGTTGATCGTGTTAAGTATGTAACTTTAGAAGTGTGTTGATCGTGTTAAGTATGTAACGTTAGAAGTGTGTTGATCGTGTTAAGTATGTAACGTTAGAAGTGTGTTGATCGTGTTAAGTATGTAACGTTAGAAGTGTGTTGATCGTGTTAAGTATGTAACGTTAGAAGTGTGTTGATCGTGTTAAGTATGTAACTTTAGAAGTGTGTTGATCGTGTTAAGTATGTAACTTTAGAAGTGTGTTGATCGTGTTAAGTATGTAACGTTAGGAGTGTGTTGATCGTGTTAAGTATGTAACGTTAGAAGTGTGTTGATCGTGTTAAGTATGTAACGTTAGAAGTGTGTTGATCGTGTTAAGTATGTAACGTTAGAAGTGTGTTGATCGTGTTAAGTATGTAACGTTAGAAGTGTGTTGATGGTGTTAAGTATGTAACTTTAGAAGTGTGTTGATCGTGTTAAGTATGTAACTTTAGGAGTGTGTTGATCGTGTTAAGTATGTAACTTTAGAAGTGTGTTGATCGTGTGCAGTATGTAACGTTAGAAGTGTGTTGATCGTGTTAAGTATGTAACTTTAGAAGTGTGTTGATCGTGTTAAGTATGTAACGTTAGAAGTGTGTTGATCGTGTTAAGTATGTAACTTTAGAAGTGTGTTGATCGTGTGCAGTATGTAACGTTAGAAGTGTGTTGATCGTGTTAAGTATGTAACGTTAGAAGTGTGTTGATCGTGTTAAGTATGTAACGTTAGAAGTGTGTTGATCGTGTTAAGTATGTAACGTTAGAAGTGTGTTGATCGTGTTAAGTATGTAACGTTAGAAGTGTGTTGATCGTGTGCAGTATATTTTTGTTGGAAGATGTAAATAGTGTAAAGTATGATACTTTTTTATGGTGGTAATATTGTAAAGTATGTAAATTTTGGAGGTTGTTAATAGTGTGAATTATGTACCTTTTAGGGGATGGTGATAGTGTAAAGTATGTTACTTTTGGAGGGATGTAATAGCGTAAAGTGTGAAACATTTGAAAATGATAATAGTGTTAAGTTTGTAACTCTATGAGGGTGGTAATAACGTTATGTGTGTAATTTTTGGAGGGAATCGTGATAGCGTAACATATGCAACATTCGGAGGGGATTGCGATAGATTAGGAGGGCGGTAAGAGCGTAGAGTAGGTAACCTTTGGAAGGTGGTAAAAGTGTTAAATGTGTAACTTTCGAAGGGTGGTAAAAGTGTAAAGTGAGTAACTTGAGGAGGGTGGTAATAACGTAAAGTATGTAACATTTAGGGGATGGTGATAGTGTTAAGTATGTCACGTTTGAAAGGGAAGTTAAAGTGTAAAGTACGTAACTTTTTTTAGGTTATAAATAGTGTAAAGTATTATCTCTTGAAGGATGGTAAAAGTGTTGTATGTTATTTTGCGAGGGCAGTGAATGTATATAGTATGTTATTTTTGGATGGTAGTAGAGGTGTAAAGTCTGTAACTTTTGGAGGGTGGTATAATAGTGTAAAGTGTGTAACTTTTGGAGGGTGGTATAATAGTGTAAAGTATGTAAATTTTGGAGGGTGGTAGTAGTGTAAATTATGTAACTGTTTGAGGGTGGTAGTAGTGTTAATTATGTAACTGTTTGAGGGTGGTAGTAGTGTAAAGTATATAACTTTTGGAGGGTGGTAGTAGTGTAAAGTATGTAACTGTTTGAGGGTGGTAGTAGTGTAAATTATGTAACTGTTTGAGGGTGGTAGTAGTGTAAATTATGTAACTGTTTGAGGGTGGTAGTAGTGTAAATTATGTATTTGTTTGAGGGTGGTAGTAGTGTAAATTATGTAACTTTTGGAGAGTGGTAGTAGTGTAAAGTGTGTAACTTTTGGAGGGTGGTATAATAGTGTAAAGTATGTAACGTTTGGAGGGTAGTGATAGTGTAAAGTATGTAACTTTTGGAGGGTGATAATAGTGTAAAGTATGTAACTTTTGGAGGGTGGTAGTAGTATAAAGTATGTAACTTTTGGAGGGTGGTAATAGTGTAAAGTATGTAACGTTTGGAGGGTGGTAGTAGTATAAAGTATGTAACTTTTGGAGGGTGGTAATAGTGTAAAGTATGTAACGTTTGGAGGGTGGTAGTAGTGTAAAGTGTGTAACTTTTGGAGGGTGGTAGTAGTATAAAGTGTGTAATTTTTGGAGGGTGGTAATAGTGTAAAGTATGTAACTTTTGGTGGGTGGTAATAGTGTAAAGTGTGTAACTTTTGAAGGGTGGTAATAGTGTAAAGTATGTAACTTTTGGTGGGTGGAAGTAGTGTAAAGTATGTAACTTTTGGAGGGTGGTAATAGTGTAAAGTATGTAACTTTTGGAGGGTGGTAATAGTGTAAAGTATGTAACTTTTGGTGGGTGGTAATAGTGTAAAGTATGTAACTTTTGGAGGGTGGTAATAGTGTAAAGTATGTAACTTTTGGAGGGTGGTAATAGTGTAAAGTATGTAACTTTTGGTGGGTGGTAATAGTGTAAATTATGTAACTTTTGGAGGGTGGTAGTAGTGTAAAGTATGTAACTTTTGGAGGTTGGTAGTAGTGTAAATTATGTAACTTTTGGAGGGTGGTAATAGTGTAAAGTATGTAACATTTGGAGGGTGGTAATAGTGTACATTATGTAACTATTGGAGGGTGGTAATAGTGTAAAGTATGTAACATTTGGAGGGTGGTAATAGTGTACATTATGTAACTATTGGAGGGTGGTAATAGTGTACAGTATGTAACTTTTGGAGGGTGGTAATAGTTATAAATAGTGTAAAGTATTATCTCTTGAAGGATGGTAAAAGTGTTGTATGTTATTTTGCGAGGGCAGTGAATGTATATAGTATGTTATTTTTGGATGGTAGTAGAGGTGTAAAGTGTGTAACTTTTGGAGGGTGGTATAATAGTGTAAAGTGTGTAACTTTTGGAGGGTGGTATAATAGTGTAAAGTATGTAACTTTTGGAGGGTGGTAGTAGTGTAAATTATGTAACTGTTTGAGGGTGGTAGTAGTGTAAATTATGTAACTGTTTGAGGGTGGTAGTAGTGTAAAGTATATAACTTTTGGAGGGTGGTAGTAGTGTAAAGTATGTAACTGTTTGAGGGTGGTAGTAGTGTAAATTATGTAACTGTTTGAGGGTGGTAGTAGTGTAAATTATGAAACTGTTTGAGGGTGGTAGTAGTGTAAATTATGTATTTGTTTGAGGGTGGTAGTAGTGTAAATTATGTAACTTTTGGAGAGTGGTAGTAGTGTAAAGTGTGTAACTTTTGGAGGGTGGTATAATAGTGTAAAGTATGTAACATTTGGAGGGTAGTGATAGTGTAAAGTATGTAACTTTTGGAGGGTGATAATAGTGTAAAGTATGTAACTTTTGGAGGGTGGTAGTAGTATAAAGTATGTAACTTTTGGAGGGTGGTAATAGTGTAAAGTATGTAACGTTTGGAGGGTGGTAGTAGTATAAAGTATGTAACTTTTGGAGGGTGGTAATAGTGTAAAGTATGTAACGTTTGGAGGGTGGTAGTAGTGTAAAGTGTGTAACTTTTGGAGGGTGGTAGTAGTATAAAGTGTGTAATTTTTGGAGGGTGGTAATAGTGTAAAGTATGTAACTTTTGGTGGGTGCTAATAGTGTAAAGTGTGTAACTTTTGAAGGGTGGTAATAGTGTAAAGTATGTAACTTTTGGTGGGTGGAAGTAGTGTAAAGTATGTAACTTTTGGAGGGTGGTAATAGTGTAAAGTATGTAACTTTTGGAGGGTGGTAATAGTGTAAAGTATGTAACTTTTGGTGGGTGGTAATAGTGTAAAGTATGTAACTTTTGGAGGGTGGTAATAGTGTAAAGTATGTAACTTTTGGAGGGTGGTAATAGTGTAAAGTATGTAACTTTTGGTGGGTGGTAATAGTGTAAATTATGTAACTTTTGGAGGGTGGTAGTAGTGTAAAGTATGTAACTTTTGGAGGTTGGTAGTAGTGTAAATTATGTAACTTTTGGAGGGTGGTAATAGTGTAAAGTATGTAACATTTGGAGGGTGGTAATAGTGTACATTATGTAACTATTGGAGGGTGGTAATAGTGTAAAGTATGTAACATTTGGAGGGTGGTAATAGTGTACATTATGTAACTATTGGAGGGTGGTAATAGTGTACAGTATGTAACTTTTGGAGGGTGGTAATAGTGTAAAGTATGTAACTTTTGGAGGGTTGTAATAGTGTACATTATGTAACTATTGGAGGGTGGTAATAGTGTAAAGTATGTAACATTTGGAGGGTGGTAATAGTGTACAGTATGTAACTATTGGAGGTGGTAATAGTGTAAAGTATGTAACTTTTGGAGGGTGGTAATAGTGTACAGTATGCAACTTTTGGAGGGTGGTAATAGTGTAAAGTATGTAACATTTGGAGGGTGGTAATAGTGTACAGTATGTAACTATTGGAGGGTGGTAATAGTGTAAAGTATGTAACTTTTGGTGGGTGGTAATAGTGTAAAGTATGTAACATTTGGAGGGTGGTAATAGTGTACAGTATGTAACTATTGGAGGGTGGTAATAGTGTAAAGTATGTAACATTTGGAGGGTGGTAATAGTGTAAAGTATGTAACTATTGGAGGGTGGTAATAGTGTACAGTATGTAACAGTTGGAGGATTGTAATAGTTTAAAGTATGTAACTATTGGAGGGTGATAATAGTGTAAAGTATGTAACTATTGGAGGGTGGTAGTAGTGTAAAGTATGTAACTATTGGAGGGTGGTAGTAGTGTAAAGTATGTAACATTTGGAGGGTGGTAATAGCGTACAGTATGTAACTATTGAAGGGTGGTAATAGTGTAAAGTATCTAACATTTGGAGGGTGATAGTTGTATAAAGTGTGTAATTTTTGGAGGGTGGTAATAGTGTAAAGTATGTAACTTTTGGTGGGTGGTAATAGTGTAATATGTATATCTTTTGGAGGTTGGTAATAGTGTAAAGTATGTAACTTTTGGAGGGTGGTAGTAATGTAAAGTATGTAACTTTTGGATGGTCGTAGTAGTGTAAAGTGTGTAACTTTTGGAGGGTGGTAGTAATGTAAAGTATGTAACTTTTGGAGGTTGGTAGTAGTGTAAAGTGTGTAACTTTTGGAGGTTGGTAGTAGTGTAAAGTATGTAACTTTTGGAGGGTGGTAATAGTGTAAAGTATGTAACTTTTTGAGGGTGGTAATAGTGTAAAGTATGTAACTTTTGGAGGGTGGTAATAGTGTAAAGTATGTAGCTATTTGAGGGTGGTAATAGTGTAAAGTATGTAACTTTTGGATGGTCGTAGTAGTATAAAGCATGTTACTTTATTATATGAATGACTGGACAACATTTTCTTATGTTCAATCGATTACAGGTACTCATTTTCGGCGGACTACCTTTCAGTTACTTTATTTAAAATTTGCGATTTGGCTGCAACATTGAACGGCTCCCCAGTTCTAAATACATGTATCTCCTCAGTTCTAAATACACGTATCTCCTCAGTTCTAAATACACGTATCTCCCCAGTTCTAAATACACGTATCTCCTCAGTTCTAAATACATGTATCTCCTCAGTTCTAAATACACGTATCTCCTCAGTTCTAAATACACGTATCTCCCCAGTTCTAAATACACGTATCTCCTCAGTTCTAAATACATGTATCTCCTCAGTTCTAAATACATGTATCTCCTCAGTTCTAAATACATGTATCTCCTCAGTTCTAAATACATGTATCTCCTCAGTTCTAAATACACGTATCTCCTCAGTTCTAAATACACGTATCTCCTCAGTTCTAAATACACGTATCTCCTCGGTTCTAAATACACGTATCAGCATCATTCACACGTTTAGTAAAGATTTTTCACGATTTAATACCCAGTATTCGATTCATCACAATTGCCTCTGTAATCCACTACATCCACACACACTTAAGTTGTACATTTTAAGCATTTTGATGTAAGTGAGTGTTTTTGCTTACCTTTACTAATTTTGTTAATGAAACTTGCACAAGGCCTCCTTCAGTAACATTTCTAACTTTGCTCATCAAGAAAAAAAGGAAAGAAATAATAAATATATAAATACATTTCTCCTCCTACATGTAATTCAATTGTACTGTTCATGATATCATTTGTCCTAGCGTTCACATATTATGTTCATGGAATCAAAGAAGAGGGTTGTTTGGTAGATAAAAAAAATTGACAATACACTTTCTGATGTTATCATTATTTCAAAGATACGTCTATTGCATTTGTTAATAGATCTATCTTTATATATATATAGTATATATATTTACATTATTGTTATCTATGCTGGTAGCTTCTACGCCTCTTTTAATCAATACCCAAATAGTGTCTCCGACCAAAAGCTCTAAAATCTCTGATGATAATTCAATGTAGGTATCTATGTTTTTAGCGTGTAGACTGGCATCATTCATCAAATTGGTAATGTTACTCAACATAATAACCTGATTTAGGTTAGGAAATCAACATAATGCCTTAAACTATCTTTGTAGCATGATAGCTAAGAGACAATTAAACGGCCAATGAACAAGAGATCTGTGACATGTAGATAAGATAACAATGGAATTAGTCCGTCTAATAAACATCATCTATCTCGATATGACAAAAAACAAAGGTTTCTTTTGTGTAGCTTAATCATGTCATATCCATGGCTTATCTTACTTATAATTGGCATTAAATGTGTGTAATACATATACGATATTAGAAAATTAAAGATTCATAAGAAAATGTTCTTTATGAAAGCATTCAAAAGAAATCAATCGAAATAAACTGAGAATAACACCCTTTATAACCTGTTATGTTTATCAATAACATTGGAAATTATAGTTACATCCATTGCACCTTAAATTAAAGTGCTAGTTATTATCCATATGTAGAGAGTATATTTAACAATATAATAGAATTGCTGATTATCTTCAACGTCGTTGTCGTTTTGAATACATTTAATTTGTGTTTGAATCCTCAAGGGTCCAATAATAATTTCCTAACTTATAATTGTATGATGTTCTTATTACCCCACATACTGTTTACATTTAGCCTATTACCATACCGCATTTACAACACATACATATAATTCATCTCTTATGGCAGTCTCATTACACAAGACAATGTGATTGTTGATAGATACGCACGTTACCGTTGTTCATCAACAATCGGTCTTGCAATTCACGTAAATAACACAGAGCGACGTAATCAAATATCACACAACATTTAATCAAAGACTTTTCTGCAAAAGAGTCGACTGAAAATGGCATGAAAAGAAATGGTAAATTAGTTTCTACATGTGTTCCTACAATAACAAGACTTTTTTCCATACATGACAATTCCTCAGTCAACTCCAGATGCCCCTCACTGCCATACAAAGGTTGGCATAGCAGAAAGGTTCGAAGGGCGTCTTTGTTTCTACAGCGCATGGCGTCACGGCAGCGCACAGTCCAGGTCTCGCGGCATACACGTCACTAAACCGCCTGGCTGGGGAATTGTTCCGTGCGCACAAGTCATGCTAGCTTCGCAATGGTCAGCTCGCGAATGTCTCGTGGAGCACGTGCGTGTTTTTGACAATGGCCTTTCGGAACCAATATGTATCCAGCGGTGACATTGTTGAAGCGGGCTGTCGCCTTCGTGTCCCCTCGGAAGGCATGGCGTGTTGGTTCCAAAAGTAAATCGATTTTATAATTACGTGCCATATCGGAACAGTGGAAACCCATATAGATTTTCTATACAACATGCAGACCTGGAGGAGTAGACCCGTAATAGTCGGCACGACGGGCTAGAATGGTCACTTGGAAGCTTATTCAGGTGTAGAGATACAGTTTATGTCCCCCGTAGAGATGTACAAAGACTTGCCATATAACGGTAAACATCCATACATATATAACAAGTGTACTTTTAAAATCAATATCGTTGTGTGTTAATTGGTACGGAATGTCGTCAAAAACTTATCCCCTTTACGTCAATCAGTGATACGGTCAAACTTCGTTTTCTCGAACTCTCAAAATCTGCATACCATGCTTAACTCGAAATAAAATCACTTCCGACAATAAGAATAATATACAAAATATATTCAATCATTTGGAACACTCGGGATATCTCGAAGTCTCATCATGGCCCAACTGACGTCGAGATATCGGGGTTCGACAGTACACGTATCTGTAATCAATCGATAAAATTCACGATATGAATAGAATAATCATCACACATACATTAAGTGTAAGATTTAATTAAAAACAGAACGCTGATTATAATTTTTTTTTTTTTTTGCAGCAAGAAAACTTTGAATGTTTATACACAAAGAACATTCCATGTTATATAGTTAAAGGAAATCGTTATATTTTTCTTGTACCTTTTGCAAATGATCTGATCGTGTAACAATTTATTTTCAATTATATATATGAAAAACCTTCATGGATATTATGTATGATCCCTGACTCGCTTAAACGGTAGCAATGTTTTACTGTGCATGCAACGTTTACGTCTTTATATTTACATTTGGTGTGGCAATGCCCTTATATATTACTAGTAAATCCCTACCAAAAGCAGCTTCATCTATGAGAGTATAACTGAAGTTGCCCTGAGGGCGTATGAATATCTCACTTGCAAAACGGTAGAAAGCGGGAAATTTGAATTTTGGAAGATTTTTTTCATATTTTTTTATTTTTGCGATTCATTAATAGAACGTAAATATAAGCGATAAACTGCCTAGATGCGGCAGACCTACTGGTATAACTGCCACATGTGTCACAGACAAACAATCATGGTGCGCTAGCGCGCACCATTCAGTTTGTCTGTGACACATGTGGCAGTTATACCAGTAGGTCTGCCGCATCTAGGCAGTTTATTGCTTAAATAAATGGGTGTCACAATTCCAAATATATGCAATTAAATTTGTCTTTTTGTATCAAATGTCATCAGATTAAAAAAAATGATTTAATCGTTTGCGTTCATGTATCTCCCCTTCTACATCGGAACATTTTCTTAGACACATATTCACTCTCCTGTTTTCTATTTGCACATTTTGTCCGAAAAGAACCATAGAAAGACAAAAAGGTGTATTGTATTATACTAGTTTTCATGTTAGTATTATACTGATTACTTAATTCATATCTAAATGAGACTTGTGTGTCTTTTGAACAATATGATAACAATACATTATATGTCATTGTGGGACAGGTGTAAATATCCATAAATTGGGAATATTTTATACCATGGTGTAGATGTGTAATTGTTCATGTTTTTAGGTTGATTAAAGAGAATCTACAATGGAATACAGGCGTGTAAACGAAAAAAATCGGTAGTTTGATAAAAAGCAAAAATAAACATGCAGGGCACTGGACAGGTACAGGAATATATAAGCGGGGTGTTTCCAATTGGTGAACTTTAATTCCGCCGACGTAACTAGCTTTGTACATTGTAAATGAAGGTTGAAACCAAATTATATTACGGTCTCGAAGATGGAAACGGAAAGTGACATCGATACCATATTGTATATAATTACGTGGATCGAACGCTATGAACTTGATATCGCACAAGAAAATCGAATGTTTTGCCAATGAAACCTAGCATTAACGTACGTATAATCTTCTTCAGCTTGGACGGGCGTACCCAAGCTGATTTTGCTTTCAATACCCCAGTTCGCATTTGGAGACCGTGGCCTTGATTTCACGTGACAGCAGACGACGCTTACATTTGCCGAACACCTGGTTACCTAGTACTTTTAAAACGTATTCGGTCAAATGATTTAATCTATTTTGAGTTAAAATTACAAGCCCCATTTCCACGTCGATTCTCTCCTGTTGGTTGTATTCCCGAGGAAGTTAAAATGTTATCAAGCTGATTTGTCTCGGTATAGGAAATTTTCTTTTGGTATATATATGTCGTAATTTGTTTTCTTCTTTTATGTCGTGAATGGTCGTAAGTATTATGTCTTAGCTGTTTGTTCTTAACATAAGTATTTAACTTCATTTAATACAAGTAAATTTGTATTTATTACAGTGAGGAAAATCCCTCAGAATATGAACCTAAGCTTTTAGTTGTAAGTATAGATTTGGTATGGTTCTTACGTCTGTACATCCACCATTGCTAGGAGATAGCATCGAATGATTTATATAAATAGCTTTTTAGCGGTTCCGTCCACGACTTAAAAACCGCACCTCAATGTCAATACCATATTATACGCCTTTTATCTTTACAGATAAATGGGCAGATTTGGAACTATTGGCCTCGGCGATTACTTTTCTATCGAGGGTTACGTAGCCATTTCAGCAAAAATCTGGAATTATATTACCCTGTGAGTGGAGATAACGAGCCATTGAAAAGATAATGACACATTGAAAAGAAAGTATTAGAGTGATAGGCTATCTTTGAGTTCAAGAGTTTTGCGGCCATGACAGATCTCCATCATGAGTCAGTTTGCCTTTCCAAAGTGCCAATTTTGTCGGTAAGTGATGTGTATATACTGAATTATCTGAGCTGTTATGGCATTTCCAACGCTGAACATGCTCCCTAACGTCAGGGAGACTAAGCACGTAAACAAATATTGATCACGGGATTGCTCGAAAAAAAGAAAGTCCTTTCCACCTGCTCCAGTATGAGAATCTATCAGGAGATGTGGAGCTGATCAATCGAACGTGCTCTCCCTTTGGACGCAGTAAATAACACAAGCTCCGGCGCTCAATTTCCATCTCCATTCAAAGTTTTCGGTGTGAATTCCCTGTTGTCTGTGGATGGGTTACATAGCATCCTATATCAATCCGGTCTAATCCGATCACGGCAAGGCAAGGGGAATATTTTCGTTTACATTGCCGGGCTTATTTCGATTAGAAATGATCTTTCCACAATATCCTGGTCGGCCCTGATTGGACCGAGTTCTCAAGGGACATATTTGCTTGTGAAGTAAAATGAGTGACGCTCGGATAGCGATTTGGCATGCTTTGACTTCAATTTTCAAATGAAAAGGGAATCCCATCATGACACAACAACAAAGGTAGCGATTGGGTCCCTAAAGACCGTACCTAAGACTCTTATTGATGGCGATGTATGAAGAGCACCTACCCAATTCCATGTAAGGAAGCTATACATTATATCCGCTAAACACCCGTCTGATGGCTAAGACGCCGAGACAATACGTCTCTTAGTGGTCCATGCAGCATCTACTGATAATTACACGCGACAAATTGCAGACGCCATATTAGGAGCAAGTCATTGACAAACGAGATTGCGGTTGCAACTTTTCGGGATATATTTAAACGTCAAACAACGTCAAACAAATGAGGAACTTAATATGCTCAAAGAGATGTGAAGCTGTAATGGAACCGTAATAGATCACCATGTAATTAAAACTGGATTTACCCACGACAACCAATTCCGTTGAGACCATAATATATATGAGGCCAACATTTATTTTTAAAAGACATGGTCAATTTTCCAAATAGGTCTCTTCCTCTGCTCTTTGATTGTGTATTTGATACTACATTTTGTCGTAAACAGTTGATAGTGTATCAAGAAACAAACATTATCTAGAAATATTTTTTTCATAAATCTGACACAAGTTGTCCCTATCCTCGGGGGTCCAACACGTGCTGACCAGAACACGTTATTAAAAAAAAACTTATTAAACATAGAGATTTTTTCCGGTAATACAACATCTAATCTCAATCAAAGTCACAGCTTTGAGGTTTGGAAAAAGGAAAGGATAAAACTCATTGAAACGCTGATGAAATATACACAAATCACACACATGTTTAATTTGATAAGTATATGTACGAACACACATCCATATTCTGAAACTAAATTTACAGATTAAACTATTTAATGCCATCATTCGTGCTTATAATTAATGAATAATTAGTATAAAATTAGGAGCACCATTCGCGTTCATACCTACCCAGCTTTCATTGACACAGTCCTGATTAGTAATAGTCGTAGGAAGGTTGGTCGACAGTACCACTCAAACATTAATGTAACAAATAAGGATACAAATAAGTATTCCATTAAAGAGAGCTTTTGCAAATAACCTTGAAATGATAATTCATGGCATGGCATTCTTGAAACGTTTTCATAGATCCATTTTGTTATGAATGTCGCCAAGTAGAAAAACATGGATAAATGAGCGTATTGATTGTTTGCAACATTAGACACAAGAAGTTAACACGACCCTATCTGGTAGGTAAGATTATCTTATTAAACAATACGATTGACACACTGAAATTACATTTACACCAGTAAATATGGAATTGCATCAGCGACAGCGTACTGCCTACTGTGTCCTGACCACTGCGTCCAGCCTCATGCGTACTGCCTACTGCGTCCTGACCACTGTGTCCAGCCTCATGCGTACTGCCTACTGCGTCCTGACCACTGCGTCCAGCCTTATTCGTACTTCCTACTGTGTCCTGACCACTTCGGCCTGCCTACTGACCACTGCGAACTGGCAACAGTCAATCCTCCAGGTCAAAATTTTAAAAACCTTCACTGAAATTTAATTTGATTTTATTTAAAATTGATTTTAAATTCAATCTTAACAATAGGATTTGATCACTTTTTAAATAACATTTAATTTAACATTTCAAGCAATAGTCAAGATTCCCCGTATCCTCAGAGCTTAATTATCAATGCTATTAATCATTCTTCATCACACTTTCTAAGCATTGCCAATGTCCTACAATTATACCATAACACGCTTCACCCGTGAACGACCTTAAGATTGGTGTTACCGATTCCACTTAATTTCTCTCTGTTTTTAACATATTCTACAAAACTTGGCCGTTATAAATGTTGATGCTTTACATCTATTGGAAGGGAAGACTTTTGACAATCACAATTTTCAGTCTCCTAACACAACTCTCGCTTGCCCTTTCAACATGCATTACTATTGATTAATATTATCTCATATAGCGTCTAAACTTACGAACATGACCATCTTAAGACTCACAGAACAATGTATTTTACAAAAATATAATGCCACAAGAAAAACACTCATGCGAAGGGTTTAACATAAAGACACAATACAAACATAGGCTAATCTTGGAAATCCTTTAAGTCTCTATTATATATGAACCCGAGATATAAGGACTTTCATTAGACCCTTTTGGTTCATCTGATGGCCCCTTATGCTATCCATATCAGGAGTCGGATGTACTTGGGAGTCTGGCGGGATTCCGGAGATGGCTACTCCGAATGTCATTACCATTGTAAGCATGTTTAATGAACGGCCTGCTACTGACAGATGGACGTGTTCGCGGCCGAGTAGGAAGTAAAGTCGGCGGCTTAGGCAGGCTTAGCAGGGCTAGGAGATGGTCGTATAGACCTGACGTCAGTGCCAAGATCCTATCGGGGGACGCGACCGCCGCCATAATGAGGATAAACCTTACTGAGCTGGAAAACAATGGAAGGACAAACAATCCTGGACAGAGATTTGCATAGTAAGTGTTTGGCTCGTGAAATGAACGTGACAAACCAGTACACGTGCCCAAACGATAACTTCCGACCGAATAGTGATGTATTTACGTGTCAGACAGCACTTTGGTATAGTCTGTAGCGATTTTACAGGGATTTACGGAATAACCGCATCTCTTCTTAACGGTGATACCCTGGTACATATCACGGACGATTTACCGTGAAACTATTCCAACAACGAGGGTTATATTGGTAGAAGAATTTCTCTATTACCCTTAGAAGGCTGGGTTCTGAAACACCTCCAGCTGATTCTATACCAATAAAATACACCAAATGTGTTTTGTATAGCGATAATGTGAAATTTTCATGGTACGCGTATTTGCATTTGAACTGAACTTTTTGCTGCCCATAACCATTAGTGTATTTTGACAGCGGTCTGTGAAGATTTTAATAGTATGGTGATGTTCCACGCGTCACTGACACGCCGGAACCTACGACCCAATATAGTGGTCTGTTCGCTTGTTCTTTTGTAGTGGCGATCCGCGCCCTGCTGTTTTATTAGTAAATGAACAGTTTTCGGATTTCGCGGTTTTGTCGTCAAATCTATGTAGAAAATCACCGTTTGAAGTAATAATATATGTTTGCTTCTTTGTTCAATTGTACATTTGTGTTTAAATGTTTTGGGGAATGATGCTGAAATAAAAGATAATGCCTGATTTTTATGTAATAAAGAGATAATAAAATACTTCTCTTTCGAGTGTAAACAGATCTAGTGCTTTGAAATACTCCGATCAAAGACAGATTTCGCCTAATATTAAAACATGACTTTGGGGTTTCCATTGTTCATCATTAAATCCGGTACAGAAAATACCCACCGCCCTCCCAGGTCTATACGACTACTGTGGTGAACAAACAGCTTCAATATATATATGCCTGGCACTTTTGGAGTACTACAAACCTTTTATTAAATAGACAGTGTCTATTTTTAACGTACATTTGTATTGTAGAGCGCGTGGCACTTTTCTCGCTCTCGCATTCTTTTTTTTAAAAAGTTCGCTTTGCGTTTCGCCAATATTTGAACTTCGCTATGGTAAATTAGGGGATTATTGATCTGTAAAAAAATATGATGTTACCGTGTGCTGTATCGGTATTAAACAAATAAACGACTGGTATATTATTTTCATGAACTACAAATGTCTGGGAGACAGGTTAAATAGATCAGGTTAAAAAGTAAGTGAAAAGTACGGAAACGAAAAGTGAACGTTAACAAATTGAAACACGTATGTGAATTTCCAAAAAAACAAACAAACAAACAAACAAACAAAAAACGAGACATATTTGATCATTGCATTAAGCGTGGCTATTCTACTTGGCTGCAGCCTTTTTCCCGGCAAAATAGATTCACTGTCATGAGGCTATCTATATCTAACTATTGAAGAGTTGAAAATGTAAGTTCATTTGTTCTTTTTGAGTTCCTAGGGGTAAATGTAAAAGTGATGATCAGTATTTGAATGGTAAAAACACGTTAAAGGATATATAAATCGTTGCAGGTACAATTACGTATGAGATCGTCAGATCCCGCCTCATATGAAAGCAAAAAAAAAAAAAAAAGAGGTCAGAATGGCATCCATTATACATTCAGATGAATTCACTATCAGAAATATATTATCAAAAATAAGATTTTGTTGATAAGAATGGATTCGTGAGATATTCCCGGAATTAAAAACTCATTGTTAGGTTTATGGGCACCATCGTCTGACAGAATATTAACATGTCTGTGGAATAATTTGGTTCCCTATACTACCTGACTTTATTTTTGGGATTCGATGATCTCACTAGAACAGGAAATACATACAAAGCCGTTTCCTTCAGTTAATCTTCACCAATTAAATACCGATGATTACTTAAATCATATTTACCCTTATGAACTCAAAATCGAGAACACTAGAACAGTCTCTGGTTCAGCGTATTACCGTGAGTTATGTGATTTTACTTACAACGTTACCGACAAGGGCAACTCGTGTCTAACTAGTATCTTAAGTGGGATTACTTAAATTTACATAATATGAATTTTCCAGTTCTAGATAGTAGCATACCCTCTTTCCAAATATGCGGAGTCAAAATATATGTCACAGTTGATCCGATATACAAAGGCTTGTCTCAGATATCCTATATCTGTAATGGATGACGTCTGACCACAGAGGAATGTATAAATGACATGGTTTCCAAAGATGTAGATGGGGTATAATATGTCGAAACATTCCGTTTTTCTGTACGATGTGTAGAGTTTAACGGCTGAAAACATATTCTTTTCGCTGTTATTAACTGTATTTGTATTCCAACTTGAAGGGAAGATCATCAGGAAGATGTTCCTGATTATTTTAATGTGATAGACAGCCGAATAACCGGATACGATTCTACATTCGATCTTAAATGCCAAAACACAAAGCAGTTCTTTTGTTTATCCAAAACCATTATTAATTTATTGCAAGTACTTTGATATTTATAAAATCTTATTGCTTGGAATTTGATAAATCAATACTTTTATGTTATTTTATAATACATTTTAACTTCTATTTGTGCGTTTTACCATTGTCTTTATCACCACGTAGGACTTCAATATAACGTGTACATATATGCATTAATCACGTAACTTTCAGTAGTCATTTTATCTAGCACATTTAACTGCAAAAAAGGGAAGTGTGTAAGAATTGATTTTAGCTACCATGAATTGTGTCCATATAAAAATGATTTATTTGTTCGTGGTAGTTTGATTGCTATTCTTATCACGCATACATTGATGAAACGACATTACACGTCAAAGACAGAAATTAGAAATACAAAATAGGGAAGACAATTGTCCTCCAGACCTGGAATAATAAGTATATCTGTTCAAACTCTCAATCTACTTCATACGAAACCAGTGGGTGAAATCAGCAGTCAAAATTAATGTATTTGAAGTTAAACTCATCAATTATGCGATTACATGCTTTCTGATGTATGTTAAAGTCTGTGTTTATGTTGTATTTGTGTGGTTATTGAAGATTCTTAAGTCATTACACGGCTTTAGTTGTAGTTGATATATACGCGTATGTACTCGATGAAAAACTCCTTCGTTTGTCATAAAAGTTAATAGATTATGAAGTAACAGCGCTCAGGTATCTGGTACGTACATCAAATTAAATTCCACTCCATAAAGTATAGCTCCCGTGTTCATTATAAGGTTTCAATTGTACGTTTTATTTTGACAAAGCAAACATACATGTGAAATGTCTTATAACAGAAAGGGATCATTTAAAACGAATCAAATATCGACCCACGTCGAGCCGGACAATAATGTGATGCTAATAAAGAATCTGAACGAACCTAAGGATTACCGGACAGGACTTCACCTTAAACAACAATTGTATAACATTGTATTTGGACCAGTGGGATATCCCCTCCCTAACATCCATCATCTCAAGTCCAGCTTCCGACGCCCCGGGACGTGGCGATACAAACCGGAGCCAATAAATCACAGATGTGACATGGCTTTCCCTAGGGGCCCCCGCTCTCGCCCTTGTCCCCTGCCGGTCCCGGCTTTCATGGATTTGTATGGAATTTCTGACGTTGATCTGGAACGGCCATTATACACTTTCAGTACGATATCGCTAGCTTACCGTATTTTGTGCGGTATTCACTGAACAGTAAGAATAAATGTGAAAGTGTACGGGTGATTAGCGATAGAGGTGTTGGCGGTTACACACTTTACAATAGTCCTCACACCTGAGATGATAGGTATCTCTTACCTGGCGACCAGGTGTGTGCCCCTGGGGTGTATGAGGCGTAAGACACCCAGAGTCTTCCCCTCCCCTCACATTCAAATCGAATTATGTTCTCATCAACGCTGACAGGTTGCTGTTGCCATTTCACTGCTATACCAGTACGGGGACCAGGAACGGAAACTGGTTTTGTTATAAATGGGGAAAGTCGCGGCTAATGTTGTGATATTCCGAAACATTACCTCCGAAATCGTACGCAGAATGAGAGGTTTATTAATTCCGCTCGGATTGATCGAGTTTAAACCACTTTATAGAATATTTACGCGAGTATTTTCTACAATTCTGACGATGAATACAACGATACTAAATCTCCTTGTTCCGAATAAGAAACAAACAAAGACACACGAACTAGCCCCTTTTTATAAACATTTCTCTAAAAGTCAAACCGACAACCCGAAAGTACTACAGTTAAAATACAAGTAAGCTGTAATCGGATAACCACTTTATTTGTGAAATACACGTGCTTTCCAGGAACCACAAATATACTTGTAATGTGACCATTTCAGTGTAGCCCTAACTAACAAACGTGACGTCACCAAGACACATTAAAGATGACGTTTCCAAATATTACAATGTATTACTAAATTACTAGCATTACGATAGTCAAAATTTGAAGGTTGCTCACTTCTTAATATGCCCTTTTTTAAAGTTCATTTTAAATGCCTATTTATTATATTGTATAAAATGTTAAGAGACGGACTTCTGACTAACTCATGATATGTGACGTTTACACACATGTGACGCTACCTCTCCATAGTGACGTCACCATGAAACATCATAGATGACGCAGCTTTCCCCCGTGCCCGATGACGTCACTACGATATACTGGAACTGACGTTACTTCTTCGTGCCACCCTGAAATAAATACGCACCTTCATCAAGCAGGGTAGTCCAATTCAGCACAAGGACTCAAACTTCACACGAGAGGGCGTAACAGTCTATGGAGAAGCATTTGAAGGTTGGCTAACGTTTTTACTTTTTACTTGTGTACATACCATTATAACCATCTGTAGTCTATCGAAATGTAAGCTCGTCTGGAAGGCCACCCACTCCATCTTTTCATTAATGAAAAGTCAAAACGGATATTAAATCGTTCCTCACTGCATCTGGCTATGAGATGGTACCTCCGCTACTTTATTGCAATGAGTCGGGAATTGTGGGAAGGTAGAACTGGACGATTTGTTTCCCCTCGAACTCCCGGTCGGCGCCAATGCAACAATGATATTGAAATAAACTGCAATAATTCATATTACACATTTTGTTTCTAAATACTTTTAATGTGAAAGGACAAAACCAAAATATTCAAATGTGTTTCTATTTTGATATCTGAAGCAATAGTTACATATATATTTCAAAAGCAAATTAATCTAATATGGTATTGTGTTTTATTAACCTCGGTTTTATCATCATAACTCTGCACTAATAGTAATTTTCATCAGGGCTATTTTATTCATATTTGGTTGTCCATATTGTACATGTACATGTACTATTCTTTTCTTAACCGTTGTGTGTTTTTGTTTGTTTGTTTTTGTTTTTGTATTTCTTTTTTCATAATTATTAAATTCCAAATGTTGATACTCATCTTCAGAATTCACGTCAGCATTCCTTTTCCTCTGTTTCTACTTATATTTAAGCTTAGTACGTATCGGTGTCTTAAAATGTATCAACATTATAAGTTATATTGTATAAAATATAGCCTTATGTTCGTATCTTACAATGTATCGCCGACTCCACTTCCGGCCTCGTCTCTGGATGCCTCCGATCCACAGTCCATGGTTTCCCTGTCCCTATAATTGGCCCACGTCTACAGGCCTTGATTCCTGGATAGACATAACACTACCAGCGTATAGGCCCTGTGTTAACACTACGGGAACCTTTACTTTTTATGATGCTGTGTTTGTTTACATCAGTCCGCCGTAACAGTGACGTTCATGCGTCTTTCAACAGCTCATAAAACTAGGAAAGTGTCCAACTTTTAATACATTTAGTCTTTCTTTTGTACGTTTTATTAAACATTTATATACTATATAAAACCATTATGTGCGATAAACCACACGTTTCGGCCGACTTGACATTTAAGAAATCCACATTTTATATACAATGCCACATTTGACCTACGTGGTGATTTTATTTTCTACAGGATAAATGCATACACAGAGATTAAATGATTTCGTTAGAAACACCACATTTCAAAATAATAAGTATGTTTGGCAAGAGTTTGGAGCCAACTGTAAATATTTCTATCATAATATATTGGAATGTGGCGCTTGGGGCGCCAGTCGTGTTGAGAAAGGCTACGCCATTGTCAAACACTCAAGCAGAGGAAAGTTATACGACCAATCCATCCCAGGATGCAATGCAAAAAGCATCGCATGGAATCCAAAGAGCCATTGGATAATCGGCATTTCTTTTCTGGGCATAACTTCGCGTTCTAACAATTTCAGTGGCATTCTTTTCAAGATAGATATTACCATATTTCATTTAAAAAACGAGCCCCATAAGGTTTAGTTTGTGAAGATGTAGCTATGATACGTTGTCTGTTTGCATGGCCCTCACTCGTCTCGTGCACTGGCCAGGTTATGTACGACAGATTTATCGCTTTTACGACCCGAGGGAACGATCCCCTTGCGTAACGAGAGTTACACAATACAAATAACTGCTAATAGACTTCTATGTGTAATTGCTATAGATAATTACAATAGGTCAATTTTGCGATTCTACATCTAATCCTGTGCGGACATCAGCGAATGATTAAGTCAATAATTCAAGTGTTCGCCTTTTAAAAAATACAATATTTATATATGTTTGACAATCTTCACTGACAATTTCTCCCTCCTGATTGATCAATTTGGAATGGAAAACATCTAAATAACACACAATCACGTGATAGAAAGCCAATGGCGTTGACTAAGACGTTTCCCAAAAATGTCACCATCTTTTATCTTGTTTTCTTTGAAAATTTAGACTATGCATGTCCAATCTCGCTCTTCCTCTAAGAATTCACTTTGTGTGAAGGTGACAAGGCAACTGTCGTTCATGACTCGCCATTTCCAAAGTTATTGCTTCAGTACAAATTATTGCATTATTCGCGGATACATATAAACGGCTTCCAGTGTGTGAGAGGTATAGCATTTATTGGTTAAGTGTCATCCAATCCCATTCTAGTCGGGTATATCAGGTTTAATAACAGGTGCGCCATAAAATCCTTATTTCTGACATAAAAATTCTACAGCAATAAAAATGAAATAAACAGGTATTAATTCAACACCAGGAATGTTTATTCGACCCGTTAAGCTGCTTCGAACGAGAGAAGATAGTGTTAACTAGGTGCTGCTTGATCAGCGGTTCCTCGATTTCATTACGCGGATGGCAGTTTGGACGGGACAACGGCTAAATGGACATGACAGAAAATTAGGGTGTCAGATCCGAGTGCCTGTATACACACACACTGGTATAGTACAGTATTAGACATTTACTACAGAGTGACAAATAGAGGCTACTCAATTGTTAGTGTCATCAGCCACCATGTGGTAGGGGATATATAGTTGGGTGTAAGCTGCAGGTGGCTTTTATTAAATTCAGTTGATGTTATATACAGTACTGCATTGGGTGTAATTCATATTTGTTCTCTCTCTCTCTCTCTGTATCTATGTCTCTCTCTGTCTCTGTCTCTCTGTCTCTCTCTCTCTCCTATAACTCCATTACCAAGTCTACATAAGTAGCCATGTCCTATAGCTCCATTACCAAGTCTACATCAGTAGCCATGTCCTATAACTCCATTACCAAGTCTACATCATTAGCCATGTCCTATAGCTCCATTACCAAGTCTACATCATTAGCCATGTCCTATAACTCCATTACCAAGTCTACATAAGTAGTCATGTCCTATAACTCCATTACCAAGTCTACATCAATAGCCATGTCCTATAACTCCATTACCAAGTCTACATAAGTAGTCATGTCCTATAACTCAATTACCAAGTCTACATCAGTAGCCATGTCCTATAGCTCCATTACCAAGTCTACATCAGTAACCATGTCCTATAACTCCATTACCAAGTCTACATCAGTAGCCATGTCCTATAGCTCCATTACCAAGTCTACATAAGTAGCCATGTCCTATAGCTCCATTACCAAGTCTACATCAGTAACCATGTCCTATAACTCCATTACCAAGTCTACATAAGTAGTCACGTCCTATAACTCAATTACCAAGTCTACATCAGTAGCCATGTCCTATAGCTCCATTACCAAGTCTACATCAGTAACCATGTCCTATAACTCCATTACCAAGTCTACATCAGTAGCCATGTCCTATAACTCAATTACCAAGTCTACATCAGTAGCCATGTCCTATAGCTCCATTACCAAGTCTACATCAGTAACCATGTCCTATAACTCCATTACCAAGTCTACATCAGTAGCCATGTCCTATAGCTCCATTACCAAGTCTACATAAGTAGCCATGTCCTATAACTCCATTACCAAGTCTACATCAGTAGTCATGTCCTATAACTCCATTACCAAGTCTACATCAGTAGCCATGTCCTATAGCTCCATTACCAAGTCTACATAAGTAGCCATGTCCTATAACTCCATTACCAAGTCTACATAAGTAGCCATGTCCTATAACTCCATTACCAAGTCTACATAAGTAGCCATGTCCTATAACTCCATTACCAAGTCTACATAAGTAGCCATGTCCTATAACTCCATTACCAAGTCTACATAAGTAGTCATGTCCTATAACTCCATTACCAAGTCTACATAAGTAACCATGTCCTATAACTCCATTACCAAGTCTACATAAGTAACCATGTCCTATAACTCCATTACCAAGTATACATAAGTAGCCATGTCCTATAACTCCATTACCAAGTCTACATCAGTAGTCATGTCCTATAACTCCATTACCAAGTCTACATAAGTAGCCATGTTCTATAGCTCCATTACCAAGTCTACATAAGTAGCCATGTCCTATACCTCCATTACCAAGTCTACATAAGTAGCCATGTCCTATAACTCCATTACCAAGTCTACATCAGTAGCCATGTCCTATAACTCCATTACCAAGTCTACATCAGTAGTCATGTCCTATAGCTCCATTACCAAGTCTACATAAGTAGCTATGTCCTATAACTCCATTACCAAGTCTACATAAGTAGCCATGTCCTATAACTCCATTACCAAGTCTACATCAGTAACCATGTCCTATAACTCCATTACCAAGTCTACATAAGTAGCCATGTCCTATAACTCCATTACCAAGTCTACATCAGTAACCATGTCCTATAACTCCATTACCAAGTCTACATCAGTAGCCATGTCCTATAATTCCATTACCAAGTCTACATCAGTAGCCATGTCCTATAACTCCATTACCAAGTCTACATAAGTAGCTATGTCCTATAACTCCATTACCAAGTCTACATCAGTAGTCATGTCCTATAACTCCATTACCAAGTCTACATCAGTAGCCATGTCCTATAACTCCATTACCAAGTCTACATCAGTAGTCATGTCCTATAACTCCATTACCAAGTCTACATCAGTAGCCATGTCCTATAACTCAATTACCAAGTCTACATCAATAGCCATGTCCTATAGCTCCATTACCAAGTCTACATCAGTAGTCATGTCCTATAACTCCATTACCAAGTCTACATCAGTAACCATGTCCTATAGCTCCATTACCAAGTCTACATCAGTAGCCATGTCCTATAGCTCCATTACCAAGTCTACATAAGTAGCCATGTCCTATAACTCCATTACCAAGTCTACATAAGTAGCCATGTCCTATAACTCCATTACCAAGTCTACATCAGTAGCCATGTCCTATAACTCCATTACCAAGTCTACATCAGTAGCCATGTCCTATAACTCCATTACCAAGTCTACATCAGTAGCCATGTCCTATAACTCCATTACCAAGTCTACATCAGTAGCCATGTCCTATAACTCCATTACCAAGTCTACATCAGTAGCCATGTCCTATAACTCCATTACCAAGTCTACATAAGTAGCCATGTCCTATAACTCCATTACCAAGTCTACATAAGTAGCCATGTCCTATAACTCCATTACCAAGTCTACATCAGTAGCCATGTCCTATAACTCCATTACCAAGTCTACATAAGTAGCCATGTCCTATAACTCCATTACCAAGTCTACATCAGTAGCCATGTCCTATAACTCCATTACCAAGTCTACATCAGTAGCCATGTCCTATAACTCCATTACCAAGTCTACATCAGTAGCCATGTCCTATAACTCCATTACCAAGTCTACATCAGTAGCCACGTCCTATAACTCCATTACCAAGTCTACATAAGTAGCCATGTCCTATAGCTCCATTACCAAGTCTACATAAGTAGTCATGTCCTATAACTCCATTACCAAGTCTACATCAGTAGCCATGTCCTATAGCTCCATTACCAAGTCTACATCAGTAGTCATGTCCTATAACTCCATTACCAAGTCTACATAAGTAGCCATGTCCTATAGCTCCATTACCAAGTCTACATAAGTAGCCATGTCCTATAACTCCATTACCAAGTCTACATCAGTAGCCATGTCCTATAGCTCCATTACCAAATCTACATCAGTAGCCATGTCCGTACAAAGCAGAGTCATATAGTTCCATTCCCTGATATAATTGTAAATAACCCGTTTTATTTCAGGTAATGATTCCTCCGATTAGCAATTTGCGTATATTGCAGTTTTCTGCACATATAATTATCATAATACTTGGTATTTCTATCCTGCTGGTATTATGAACACGTCTCAGACGATTACGGAAACGGCCAAACTGTTCGTCTGCACTTGACAACCTATTACACCGCATGAAAATGCCATAAGAATAATAAGTTTACGACACTTTGTGGAATGTTATAATTCTATTTACATTTCATAAACTTTAATTGACTGTGCATGATTATATCGACGCATTTTGTACCGGTTAGATATTCCTACGTAGAAATGTGTTAATGATACTGCTTAAATTGCCATTTCCAAGGCGTTAATTTTTTCGACATTTTTGAGAACAGAATGAAAAGTATACCATGAAAATGAAATCAACACAGAAACTTATGGCCTGGTCATTTCTATGTCAAACGTTTGGGGAAATTGCGAAAGTTATGAATGCACGTGTAGCATACGTCATTATTTTTACCTCACACAATTCCATCTATTGTTTCCTCAAAATTTGAACAATTGACTGATGACGTATTGTTTGATTATCATAGCCTTAGTTCTCACCTTGAGGATAACCTTGATATAATGGATGTTATCGGTGAAGTAGAAGACACTGTCCCTACCTTAACACATTATCTCTTTGTTCTTTTTTTCAAGTATCCCCTGTAAATGTTGCTTTCCTTTACATGTTGATGTTCTCTGTTGCTCTCGTGCGAAGACAACACGTAATAAATCAGTTTATATAGTATGGCTGTTACTAAAACAGAAATCGTTAATCTGTTTCCATCTCTCTGGTCTCGCATGTTTTATTTGTACACCAACATAACTTCTGTAAAATAACAATGTTCAAGAATGAAAGCGAAATAAAAACAAAAAAAAACAAACAAAAAAACTAAAAGGATTCAATATGGGAAACATATATCTATTCTTCAATTTCGTTTTTGCAGTACAGACTTGATGTACTGTTAAGTATACAAATGCATAACTATTATTCCAGTTATAAGCTTAAAAGGTTTGTACGATACGACGATACTTCTAATAGCACTGTACTGTAATTGTCAGTAAAACTTGTCCCACAATATGTGGCGGCTGCGTTTAACGTCAGTACTATTTGCATTGTCTATCCTATCTATGTTTAGTACCTTGCCTGCCGATATGACCTGGCTATCATAATAGACCCTGGTGAAAACATTGTGACAATTACTGATGTTTTATACCCTTCCTACATTTGTCTACAATATTGTCTGTCTGTCTACTGGCGTTTTGTGACAGGATGTCCCAGCTTGGTCGAACGTATATAACATTCACAAATGCCAGTCGCAATCAGGAACATCCGATTAGGAATTCTCTAGAATGTTTATCTCTTAGACGCCGGTCATGATGAAAGTAAACGCCGCTAATTATTTCCCACAATGCATGCCAGACGGCATTGTGAAGGAATAATATGGCGGGGGGTCTTGGAGGACCTCGCTTACAACATTGAAAGTGTGAAAATAACGGCATACCACAAGCGGCAATAACTTGGTTTGTTGGTCCTGGCGTGCGTAAATTCGTGCTTTTTGACATAGACTAAATTCTAAGAGAAGTAAAACTAGTATACATCACAGTAATAATAGAGAGGCATTCAAACTATCGTCATATTGAAGGCCGCTGCGTTCGTTAACTCTCTGAAGTCCCGAACTGGTTCTCCCTGGCAACAGGGGATTACCAACTATTACGAGTCTGTCCTTCAAATGAACTGCGTTTTCTTTTAGGTTTTCATCTTTATGTCCTGTTTGTACCAATCACACCAAAAGTGTCATGGACGGACGAAAAAGTTTTACGAATTCTTTTCATACAATTCACTTAAGCAAGATTGCAATTCAGAACTATTAGACTTACCTTTGATTCAGAATTTAGTTCTGCAGTGACTTAAGTGTTAATTAATTTAAATATTATTGTTTCTTACTTCTAAGACAAGACGGTCGACATGTGCGAGTTCGAAACCTACGCGGGGCAGTTGCCAGGTACTGACCGTAGGCCAGTTGTTTTTTCCGGGTACTCCGGTTTTCCTCCACCTCCAAAACCTGGCACGTCCTTAAATGACCCTGGCTGTTAATAAGACGTTAAACAAAAACAAACAAACCAAACAACACACAGGCGAATAGATCGACTAAACTTCATGTTGTCTAATGGACAAAATAAAACTAACATTGACATTGTGATGTTGAACAGTTGAACTTCATATATAACATGCGTTTATACTCGTACAAATATATTAAAAACAAATTCTTGAATCTTACTACAAAATAGTTCGAAATATGAATAAACATAGATTTTGATGGAGACCCTTGACAATCTACCAGAGAAACAGGTCAGGGTATTTTGGGAGGGAAAACAGTGTCGTCTGCTTCATCAACACACCCGGGTCATGTCACAGACTCAAAATGATTCTGTGATGTTAAAGACAAGAAAGAGGGGATTCAAGATGAACGTTAGTAAAATCTTAATCGTCAAATATATACATTGTATATATATATATAACTTAGCAACACAAATGACGAAAGAAGACAACTTTTTGACTCGTGTCCTGACCGGGCCTCGAACTCACGATCTACGGCACCCAATCGCCTAGCCAGAAATACCCGCAGCTTATATCACTGCGCCACATCGGCGTTCTTAAAAAAGAACGTTTCAATGGCGCAGTGATGGTCTGCCCGATACCCTGACATGATCATTGTGGAAGTTGTCTTTAAGATGATATGAATACATGGATCGCAATGTATTTACATACATGGATACGAATTGTACATAAAGTATATTATATATATATAAAAGGAACATCAAGTTTTATTTTGTCGCATCCCTTAGTTTTACTGACGAGTTCCAGAAGGACGAAACAGCTGTATTTGTAGTTTAATCAATTTTGGCTCTTCTGTATCTAACTCATAATTTGTTTTGAACGGTGTTAATATTCTGTGGGTCTTCTCTACAATTCTTCATACTTGTAGATGTTAAGTAATTACTTGTATTTATCCTGATTCTCTGTCACAATTCGTATCCATTGGTTTGTTTGTATTTGTTTAACGTCCTATTAACAGCCAAGGTCATTTAAGGACGTGCCAGGTTTTGATGGTGAAGGGCCGGACTACACGGAGAAAAACCACCGGCCTATGGTCAGTACCTGGCAACTGCCCCACGTAGGTTTCGATCTCTCGACCCAGAGGTGGAGGGCCACCGCGGCGGCCCCCTGAAATTCGTATCCAAACGTGACAGAGATAGAACACATCATTAGGACTTCAATATCCACATACAGTGCTTACCAGGAATGCTGTGGACACATGACAGATATTTGAGGTACTTCAATATTTAAATTCAAACTTTATTTATTTTACAACAATTTCGGTACAATGTTATATCGACTTATAATAGTAATAGAAGCGCGCAAAGGGTCTAGTTGTGGGAGAAACTGGAGTACCCGGAGAAAACTCACGCGGTAGTGCATGTGACCTTGACCTATTCACGTGCGATCGAGGAATCGAACCTCGCTCGCCTAGGTGAAAGGCAAGTGTGTTACCTCTGTGCCACCCGACCAGGTCTATATGAAACATTACAAGATATTGTTACACTAGAATTCTGTTTTATTTAATTACATCAACTATCTATAGTTTATATGTCTGACTTAGGACATTACACTCGCTTCATCGTAACACAAACAAATTCATTTGTAAAATGTAGAATTACAAATATAAAAGCTTTTGGAGCCGTTAACGAAATATTATCAAACAATGTGCTACCATTCATTTCTAAGGATCTGGTCCCACATAAAACGTTAATATATTCGTCTTATACATTAATGTAATTTCCCGTTATGTTTCCTGGCGTATGTAAACCTATTGCTCAAAGAAGCGATATTTAAGAAATTATGGCATGAATTTCAGATAGACTTTCCCTTGTTGTCTGGTGATGTATGGGGGCTCTATATCTAATCAGAGGAAATCTAGCAAAACAATTGCAGCAGAATATATTACAGAAACCGTTAAGAATATAAAATAATCATACAATTTCCTTGACTTTGATGATAAATCTCCAGCATTTGTATCTTTGCGATATTATAACATTCTCTCGTTATGACGACAGAATCCGACCGATGAACCGAGCGAGTCTATCACCTGGGGCGTGCGTTTCGTAAATATGTTGATTTATAAACATGCATTCACATTTGATTTCATTACGTCGGCTGTACATTATAAGTAATTAATGTTAATTTTGTGTAGTTATGAAGCCCCGTACACCATATCTGTGTGTGGTATATACCATTCCATACTTATATCTAGCGCCTTAAGCTTACTGTCACATACACCCGAAAACAGTTACTTCATATATATCAGAAAGAAAAGAGAATACATGTTCTTGTGTTTAAACAGCCATCCTCAGGTATCTAACAGGAAAGACAAATATCTGATTCAATGATAATGAAAAAGAAACATTATATTTTACAACATTTTATATTAAGTTTGTAAAGCTTGAAGGGCTGTTTCCGACACGTCCTGACTGAGTAAGACCCTGATCCCGTGTCGACAGACAGGGTTACGAGGCAGATATGACAATGTCATCTCACCGTCTCGTCTGTCTTTGATGTACAAACGACAAAACGATCTGTTTATAAAAAAGGTACGGGTCATTTTTCATATGTGAGCACCACCCAAAACTTTTGGTTATATTATTTTTTTGTATTTTCATGACGACAAGGACATGTCTGATACGAGTTTTAATGTATATCTAGCGAAGGCAGAGAAATGAAGTTAAAACTAATTACATTTGACTCTATATAGGTATCTGTCGGTGAAAAACCTCCCAAAGTGCCTGTTTGGTATGATTAATGTGTGATCACAGTAAGTTAGTGGTCTTTTACAGGAAAAGTTAAAGATCAGACCCTCATAAATCGTAGTCCATTATTCACACCTACGTCTAATGATATGCTTAAGTAGCGCACGATTCTATGCGTCATAATAAACTGCAGTACTTCAAACGGAACACGGCTGACATGCATATTATTTATGAGTTTTTCATATTTTGAATGAAATTGTATAAAAAGCCGACAGTTTGTCGTCAGTGCTGGAATGCCTTCTCGGTAACACAAATACATCGAATCCGATAGCATCAAGTCAGGCTGGAGATAGCCGGCTACTTTTATAATGGATGGACTCATTGACAAAATAGTATATTGGGGTGATTCCATTCGTTATATTGTCATGCTGGCAGAATTGTTGTTTGTCGGAGGGCGTGTTATTGACTTGGTATTTCCTCTATTAAAGTTACTAAAATAGCAGGCATTGGCTTGCCCTGATATATCCTGAAATTAAAACTAGCAATACCAGCTCATTTAATGTCATAACGAGCCTGATATTTGGGGTGAATAAGTGTATGTTTTCGCACGTTTTTGTTATTTTAGCTTTCTATCCTGTAATTATCGCATAATAATGGCATTTCCATGGATAAGATATTATCAAAGTTTTTTTCGAGCTTGATATTTCGTAACGTTTTCCTCATTAACAACCAATTATCTGTACAGTGATACGTGTAATTAAGGCTTTATCTTATCAATATAGTGTCCAGCTATTGTAGTAATCATTGTCAATTTTTTTTGAGAGAGAGTGCCGGTTTTGATCATGTGTAAAAATACTTTAATACGATCTTTATAGATTTCAAATGCAGAGTTTGACTTAAGATGTTCTTATGTGGAATTCACAGCCTACCACACATCTATTAAGAAAATTGTTTTCATCACAAAGGATAGATTGCAATTGTTCACCAGATTAATACCAATCACTTTTGTGTAATATATACATACGTTTGGATATTACGATGACAAGTTGAAATGACATTTGACTGATCGTTTGCCTTGTGTTTGACAATTAATGCAGTGTACTTGTTGAATTACACGGGATTTGTATTTAACGGTACTCGTATTTCGCGGGACTTGTATTTCACGGTACTTGTATTTCACGGTACTCGTATTTCGCGGGACTTGTATTTTACGGGACTTGTATTTCGCGGGACTTGTATTTCACGGGACTTGTATTTCACGGTACTTGTATTTCACGGTACTTGTTTTTCGCGGGACTTGTTTTTTCGCGGGACTTGTTTTTTCGCGAACCTTGTATTTCACGGGACTTGTATTTCACAGTTTTGATAAAGACCTACTTCGCAGGTCTTAGATTTCGTGCAATGTAAATACACATATTTATAATCCGTACTTCGAATTTTCGCTGGGATTTATTTTTGTGCTATCTCTAATGACTGAAATTAAATTGCATGCGAATATTACCAACTATCCAGTAATTCAGGAAAAGTGATTGTTGTATGAAACATGAATGAAATATGTTACAACTGCTGAGCTACTGAAGTATTTGTATTTCTGTAACATCATTGAGATCAGTGTAAAACAAGAACAGACCATTTCATTAACCTTGGAGATTTAAAAGTATGTAAAGCAGTTATAACACAAGAGAAAACAATATAAAAATGTCATCGTTAATGATGCATATACTTCTCAGTAATTTATTTCAATTTCTAATTTATTTAATTTAACGTTTAATTTAAGTTAATCTAAGCTTTCACTTGCCTTTTAACAACTTAACTAGCGTGCTATCAACCGCCACACACCGATTTACATTGATTAAGGAAATAGAACTTTCCAGAAAACATAACTTATACTTGGAAGCGACCGAATTATTTAAATTAACTTTAAAATAGATCATTAAAAGGTGAGTTGGGGAACAATAAGAGTAGTTAAAATTAACATAAGTTTGTTTTAAGCCTTTAAAATCGATATGATATATAGGGAATTAAAATCAATGTTAAACGCATCTACCAGTTGGAGACTGGTACAGTGTAGTGATATTTTGAAGTATGCTATCCATGCGCCGACATATCGATACAAACATGTATATTCATAAGCAATTAATTCGTTAAATGGGACGCGTTCGACGCCGTTACCGAGGCAGATGTACCAGGGTGGCGATTAATTGGAGTTTATCAGCACACATAACTCACTCTCTTTTAAAGTATGCAATTTACATTTATTCATCCAGATTAATTCGTTTATTCTGTAGCATATGATTATGTTAATCTATGAGTGTTTTCAACAGATATTTTGTTAAAACGTACAGCAGCAGAATGTAAAAGTTAGCTCAATAGTATTGTCCCAAAAACAACGTCTTGTAAGTAATAATTAAAAAACTTTACCCACATAAACAATACACTGAAATAGAATATTTTTCATTAATTGTCCAACATTAAACGTTTACCAAATGGGTAAATTACGGACAAACGAATCCCCTCAGTCTTTTACGCCCGTTGTTATAAAGGAAGCTTCTGCAAGTCCCCTTTTCTGTTCCGTGCAATCATTGACGAGTCATAGAGTGACGATACTGTTGTATGGTGACCCTTACATCATTGACGAGTCATAGAGTGACGATACTGTTGTATGGTGTCCCTTACATCATTGACGAGTCATAGAGTGACGATACTGTTGTATGGTGACCCTTACATCATTGACGAGTCCTAGAGTGACGATACTGTTGTATGGTGACCCTTACATCATTGACGAGTCATAGAGTGACGATACTGTTGTATGGTGTCTCTTACATCACTAACGAGTCCTAGAGTGACGACACTGTTGTATGGTCATGACCCTTACATAATTGACAAGTCATAGAGTGACGATACTGTTGTATGGTGTCCCTTACATCACTGACGAGTCCTAGAGTGACGATACTGTTGTATGGTGTCCCTTACATCACTAACGAGTCCTAGAGTGACGAAACTGTTGTATGGTGTCCCTTACATCACTAACGAGTCATAGAGTGACGATACTGTTGTATGGTGTCCCTTACATCACTAACGAGTCCTAGAGTGACGATACTGTTGTATGGTGTCCCTTACATCACTGACGAGTCCTAGAGGGACGCTACTGTTGTATGGTGTCCCTTACATCACTAACGAGTCCTAGAGTGACGATACTGTTGTATGGTGTCCCTTACATCATTGACGAGTCAAAGAGTGACGAAACTGTTGTATGGTGTCCCTTACATCACTGTCAGGCGAGTCCTAGAGTGACGATACTATTGTATGGTGTCCCTTACATCACTAACGAGTCCTAGAGGGACGATACTGTTGTATGGTGTCCCTTACATCACTAACGAGTCCTAGAGTGACGATACTGTTGTATGGTGTCCCTTACATCACTAACGAGTCCTAGAGTGACGATACTGTTGTATGGTGTCCCTTACATCATTGACGAGTCAAAGAGTGACGATACTGTTGTATGGTGTCCCTTACATCACTAACGAGTCCTAGAGTGACGATACTGTTGTATGGTGTCCCTTACATCACTAACGAGTCCTAAAGTGACGATACTGTTGTATGGTGTCCCTTACGTCACTGTCAGACGAGTCCTAGAGGGACGAAACAGTTGTATGGTGACCCTTTCATCACTAACGAGTCCTAGAAGGACGAAACTGTTGTATGGTGTCCCTTACATCACTAACGAGTCCTAGAGTGACGAAACTGTTCTATGGTGTCCCTAACATCACTAACGAGTCCTAGAGTGACGAAACTGGTGTATGGTGTCCCTTACATCACTAACGAGTCCTAGAGTGACGAAACTGTTGTATGGTGTCCCTTACATCACTGACGAGTCCTACAGTGACGATACTGTTGTATGGTGTCCCTTACATCACTAACGAGTCCTAGAGTGACGATACTGTTGTATGGTGTCCCTTACATCACTAACGAGTCCTAGAGTGACGATACTGTTGTATGGTGTCCCTTACATCATTGACGAGTCAAAGAGTGACGATACTGTTGTATGGTGACCCTTACATCACTAACGAGTCCTAGAGAGACGAAACTGTTGTATGGTGTCCCTTACATCACTAACGAGTCCTAGAGTGACGAAACTGTTGTATGTTGTCCCTTACATCACTAACGAGTCCTAGAGTGACGAAACTGTTGTATGGTGTCCCTTAAATCACTAACGAGTCATAGAGTGACGAAACAGTTGTATGGTGACCCTTACATCACTGTCAGACGAGTCCTAGAGGGACGAAACTGTTGTATGGTGTCCCTTACATCACTAACGAGTCCTAGAGTGACGAAACTGTTGTATGGTGTCCCTTAAATCACTAACGAGTCCTAGAGGGACGAAACAGTTGTATGGTGACCCTTTCATCACTAACGAGTCCTAGAAGGACGAAACTGTTGTATGGTGTCCCTTACATCACTAACGAGTCCTAGAGTGACGAAACTGTTGTATGGTGTCCCTTACATCACTGACGAGTCCTAGAGGGACGAAACTGTTGTATGGTGACCCTTACATCACTAACGAGTCCTAGAGGGACGAAACTGTTGTATGATGCGATTTTATATTTATTGATTAGCATATATTAAACATATGTATCTATTACTAAACTCATTTATAACATTTATATTACATGTATGACTTATTACAATATGAATAGTATCATATACTGTCTTTTGAACACAATTTATTGGTAAACTTTTCACAAAGTTATTTGGCGCGCACAAATTTTAACGCAAAACTGAACAGATTCGTGTATAGATGATTTGAGGCACACACATTACTTGTAGAAAATAATATAAAGATTTTGCATTGAGCATAATTACAATTTAGCGGAATGCTTTAAGCGCGTAAAACACTAAAATAAGATTGCTGCTAAAATATATATGATCAATATTAGAACATACATCTAAAATAAAGAGGTCAATGTTAAAATTAATCACGGCGCGAGACTCATAATTAGTAACAAAGATATTTTGAATGAACACCCAAGATTCAAGAGGGAAACTAAAATACACATGAAATGTATTAATGCACCCTGAGGACAAAATCGTATTTTTGTTCTGATAGGGTTTGACCTTCTTCCGCATAATCACACGCCATGTAATGGGTTAATAACGAAAGGATTCTCTCTCATACACAAACTCAATGTTCGGCACGTGTTCTAACGACGGGCGCTGTTTGCTATAATGGACAAACAATAGCGGGTGCCAGTTCCATTTGGCCTCGTTTTCGTCAGAAGCTACATGAAGACAGCACCCGAGGGTACAGTTTGCAAGATTGATCGTGCGCATGTGCCAATTGTCTAAAACCCCACGATCTAATATCCAATTATTCGAATTAAACTAATTCAGTAACATCCTGGTTTCACATCAACTGATTGGTGACAGAGAGGTGGGATCAGTCCCCATCATTACAACTTAAAACGGTTGATTGGAAAAATAAATGGTTAAATTGCTTTGGTGAGCCTAGTTAGTCAATGTTCTGAATTGTTTACCGTAACAGTCTGTCTCAGGACATCATATACGTATGTAAATAATAGCACATACTAATCAATATCATCCATTTAATTATATTTGATTGTATATAATTTCTGTCAACACCAAATAGTTCGTAAGTTGTTAACGTACTGCAAATCACTTATATTTCGCGTTTGATCCATTTTCGCGTTAATAACTGATGAGAGACAAACGCGACTTCCAATCCTTTGCGGTTATTTGTACGACAATAAACACTTTTGGATGGTAACCAAGCTACCGGTTACCGATATAGGAATCTTGCAGCGTTCATGGCTCTAATAGCTTATCATTCGAGAATTTAAAGTCATTTCTAGATCAGCGTTCGCGAAAACATGTACATGTATTGGCGAATATGTCTGAAGAGGTACATATGAGTTTGCGAAATAAACTATTTGCGAAATCTAAATGATTTGTAGTAGTACACATTATAATGAATGCCAATCAAATATCGCTGTGTAGTGGAATACACTGCTAATGCATTATTTTCATTCATTATGATAAGCAACATCCTTTATGATTTAAAAAGTTAATCTGAAATATATTTAATATAGAAACTCCAAAATCATCTGTTTGGCAATTATATATTCAAACGTATAATTTTTCATCTCGTGATTTACTTATTCATCATACGAATATTTTCATTCCTATTAATGATTACTTATTAATGGGTTCTTTTGTACGTATACGTCATCAAAACCTGTATACCTTTTATAAGATGTCATCACCGTGTGTGCCTTTCAAATAAATCAAGGTAATATGTAATTTATAGTAAATTATGCGGTAAATAAGAAACGGAGAGAACGTAAACGAAACTACTGTGAAACATATTAAAATAAAACAGAAAATCCAAAGTTTATTTAACCTGAAAATTATGAATTAGTTATGCTATCTGAATACTAAACCTTCTTAAGCTAACGGAACAAACGTAGATAACGCTGTAACAGTTCAACCCCCGCCGCCATCAATAATTCGACTGGTGACGTTTCGAATGTGGCCTGTGTGAATTTGGTCTTGAATCCCTCGCCACATCACAAATTCTCGCCTTGATGACGTATCACGTGACCAGAGATCGCTGTCGTGTGCGGCATACACATGGAATACTCATTGCGTGTCCAGCGGGAGATGCGACCATGTTTTCCTTCAACTTCAATAAATACAGGAAAATGTTTGGTGAAGCACAGATAATAAGTTTGGAGAAGAAAGCAAAATGGAATCGTGTTTGTCCTATCCAAATGTTAATTTGCAATGAGCCATGTCATTTCTTCTACAAACACCTTCAGTTAGCGCTGAGCCGATACCACGCATGCACGGCCGCGCACGTGAGTTGACTTTTTGTATCATCTTACCCTGTGGCCTGTGAAAACGTTGCGTGCAGTTGCAAAATGAGAGTAAATTATTCGGAACGTGGTAGACTAAATGATGCATTGGAAGAGGAAGTCAGTGCTGGCAGATAAAGAATTCTCATCGGTAACAGACATTTTGGCACCCTCTACCGATCATCATTGGGATGGTAGCTAACTGTCACTGGATCATATGAGCCGGTTCCGTCCGTACACATCAGATGGTGGACTCTTCAATTGTCAAAGATGATAGTTAAGGTGTGAACCTCCTAGTTACCAGGTTACACACTGTCGTTCAATCGGTCGGAGTGGGGCGTCATGTGCTGCGTTCAGGACAAAAATCACACAATATCTGCAAAGAAACCGAGAAATATAATTAGAAGTTTGGTAACGGCTTGTAGATTGAGATACTCCAGTTTGTCCCTTCTCATTCATTAGTTTTGCAGAATGAAAAGTTGTCTGAAATTGTTTACTGTTCTGGAGAAAACAACAGCAACAAAAGAGGGGATAGTAATAGCTGTTAAGTCTGTAAAAACAGTGTCAGACACAATGTCATGTACATGTGTACACCCACAGCGATTACTTATATAGTCTATATTTAACAACAACACTACGTACATGTAGGCTTGTTCAGAAGACGCATTAGTGAATAGCACCTTGTATAAATTTAGTAGCAGCATATGTTTGATCGTTAACAAAAACTTCACCATACAGCGGTTTTGTCCTTCTTGCACTCGTTAGCGATACCAAGGATTAATTTGAAGATAATACAGAATCACAGAAATAAATTTATTGCAATAAGTTTGAGGTAAGCCATAAAAGTACTGGACTACCTAAATTCTTTATCAAGTGGCATCATATTTAAAAGTGATCTTTATAGAAAACAAACAAGGATTATTTTAGTTTTTAAAGAGGCAATTCCAATTCGGACACTACATTTATCAAAGGAGTGGTCGGGTGACACAGCGGTAACACACCTGCCTTTCACCTAGGCGACCCGGGTTCGATTCCACGATCGGACGTGAAAAGGCATGGGGTCACCTGCCCGACCACGTGGGTTTTCCCCGGGTACTCCATTTCCTACCACAGAAAGACCTCTCGCGCGCTTACATCAGGACCAACAAACGTGATTAATATAAGTTGATATACACTATGTAACATGTTTCGCAAATTTTGCCAAATAAACCAAGTTTACATTTTTGTAATTAGTAACACATAATTCATAAGAAATGCTGCTAGCCATTGTCTTTTGACACGTTTCTGAATATTTAGAACAAATTGCACGGAACTTTGTGTGGAACTTTAAGCAATATTTATTATTGTCGAGTATTACAAGCTGTTGGCAATTTGAGTACCGGAGTCATCTACATATTCAAAATACTTGAATATATTCAGAATGTCTACACGGACTATGTGGAAAATTTCAATTTCGAGTTTCGCTAACGTCATCGTTTACTTAGTTCTAAATTTACGACGTAGTTTAAGTATGTATGAAATTTTCAAAAGTTTCAAATAAGACTTGCAGTAAAACCTGTTTACTTTGCATTCTTTGTGTGGAAAATTGGCATACCATATACGTTTAAGTTACAATGGTGACTGGAGTGAATCTTATAGACTGTCAAAACGGGGCAGGAATCTCAATGAGCGAGCCATTTCCAAATTTAATCAATGCTGTTTTAAACAGGAAAAGTATGATTGATTATTTGAAAAGACTATAAACAATTCAATGGAGCTATTACACTTCAATTTTAAGTTGTAAATCAGTAACATTTAATGAATTTTACAGAAACAATTATGTAGCCGATATGAGAAAGGCGCCAGTACTCTGTATATTCGGGTCCAGGATATGCATATAAATCAAGCTTCTATTTCAAAATTCTTCATTTCTTGCGTAATTGTGTCTTCAAATCGACCCAAAACAACGCGCTGAAACATGATGTCAATCAGAAAAAATATCTGACCGATAAATTATGCAAAATTCGGTTGTTTAAACTTGATACTAAGTATATGGTTAGCAGGCAGCTAGCACTACATTTGGATAAGGAGGGAGCATGTCATTTGTTTCAAATAGATGTCTTTTATTTAGACTTTGCGTGTGTGTTAAAAACCAGTATTATAATGATAATCTTTCATAGCTTGGAGTGAAGTCAGAAAAAATTACCGTATTTTAAACTTCTTACATGAACTGCGAAATATGAAATAATCAAAGTTAAGTAAGAATGTATAGTTTTGAACTGGATATCAGTCTCCGTTGGATACGTTAAAAGTTGAACTCTTTACCTCAGAGTACAATAGAAATATATTAAATGAAACGGACATTGACAACAAAAACAAAAGTCAACTCACATCGTCTCAAATTTCTGTTTTATGAAAACAGTGGCAATATTTACTGAAATGTATGCAATACGCCCAGCATTAAAGGTGCACGGTGCTTTATCCCGATAGCTTTAACTATGCTATTTACACATTTTTTCATGTTATAAATCTTAAGAAAAATATAAATATGAATGAAATAAATCCAAGTTGACATATCATTTTATGATAAGATGTAATATACTGCATTAGTGATGGCTGAATTTGGGCACTGGGTTGTGCAGCGTCAACAGTACAGCCATTGATGAGATCCCACCTGGTAAGGGGACAATGTCGAGATTTATGTAGAGGAGTTCCAATGGCATCAGATATGATGTCATTGCGTCCTGGGGCCGAACAATTAATATGTAACACTACCCTAGGAATGATAGCGGTCCAGATTATCCTCAATGAATGTTTTGTCTTTAACAAACGCCTAAAATAGAAGACGGCCTCTCCTTGCAAAAAAGAAGCACATTATGAAGCCATAAATACCGAGTTAGGAGCAGATACGCACCAACTTACACTAGGTACACTCCCATAGTTCATATTGTCCATTGTCACAATATGCTAATAATTGCAAATGCACGTGCTTTGTAACACAGATCGAAAAGACAGATGATAGAAACTTTATTGATTTTGCTCACGATTTAGGTAAACATGCAAACATTCCCTATGATATTACCGTCTCCTATTGTTGGCAGTCAATTTCACAAAAGATGTCTTGTTCAGTGCATTTTTAAGGAATCTTTTGGAAAGGGCAAGGCTAACACAATAGATAAACACATTATCCTGGTTGTAGTAATATACCTTCTCTCCGAGAAGCTGTGGAATTGGAATTGTGAAATAGAATTTCGAGAAATTGAACTCTATATTTGGATCGATTTACTTAATTGGTGGGGGGCCGCGGTGGCCGAGTGGTTAAGGTGTCCCGACACTTTAACACTAGCCCTCCACCACTGGGTTGCGAGTTCGAAACCTACGTGGGGCAGTTGCCAGGTACTGACCGTATGCCGGTGTTTTTTCTCCGGGTACTCCGGCTTTCCTCCACCTTCAAAACCTGGCACGTCCTTAAATGATCCTGGCTATTAATAGGACGTTAAACAAAAACAAACCAAACTTAATTGGTGAAATGAAAAATAAATAGATAAATAGAAATCAATCTCAACACGCCTACATTAAACATGTCACATTTAACAGTACTTTCGTTTAACATGTTTACGACCCATTCCTTGCAATTTTTGATGGGTTTACATCACAGAATTTCAAGAAATCAAGAAATAAAATCAACCACTTTCGTTGACAAGACTTATTTATACAATTTGCTAATTTATTTTTGTTTTTGCATTAGCCTTGTCCCGTACAATAGAAGACACATAGTATCACTTTTATATATAGTATTTTGATACAAGCCAGTATAGTGTCCATATTATATGTTTTACCTTTTGATTTAGATTTGCTAACACTTCATTATATATACATCACACACATGATATTAAACACCTATATATAAATCATCTGGTACTTTGGACGTGATAACACCAAGGAGATGACACGGAGACTGAATATGCAATATGAGAAAAGCGATGGCCTTCATGTGACAACAAGTAAGGTATGGCAATAAAATATACCTGGTTACACTAATCAGGGGCTGGTCTACTACCGCCTGGTACATCTGATGCCACACTGAAAGAAAAAAAAACGAAATAAAATGATATATGGCGCCCGATAGCCATCTTACGATGCGTAAACATGTATAAAGATATCAACCTACCCTAGCCTGTGCATTGTACTGGGGGGAAAGTCGAAGGGTAGAACTGAGCGTACCCTCCCTTATTTTGTATACATTACATATATTCCTTTAGTTAGAAATGATTTATTATTACTCGTCATATATATCATAATTATGGAATCATGATTTATGTCCTAGGACAACAATACATATAAATATGTGAGTATAACAATATAAAATTTCTGTTTTTCCTTGAAGATGATTAATTGCATACATCATTATTACAAGTTATATCAGTATATCTAAATGTATGTATTATATCAGGATCATCAAATACAAACTAAAGGGTTAAAGTGATGAAGATAAATACGATTCCATACTTACTACTCCTGGTATTAGTAATGACGTGAAATTGCACCATAGAAATCCAAGTGACACATATATCTAAAGAGAGAAATTAGCGTTATTTAGACCCAGTGGCCTATGGCCTGCGAGTCAAACCTGTGTAAGTTAATGACATGCAAATTATTACGCTAATAGATATACTTTAAAAGCGATCATATATTGTGAATATTTAAATTATCTTTTCAATTGTTATATAAAAATGAGAAGAAGACCAGGAGGGGTTTCCAATAACGACTTTGTCCTTGACGTCGATGATGCAGAAGACGCGTACCCTTCCGAAACACCTTGTGCTATAATCCTTATAATCTTCCTCTTGTCTCCGTGTTATACATTCTAATACTTGTCTTGTTTATCGATATTGAGTTACAAGAACTTCATCATGCTCTTATTTTATTGACTGACATGCCAATAACTGCCACGATCATGACTTCATGACACATTGCTGATGACCCCAACCGTTTCCCGGTCAGCCAACACAATAACGGGCGCGTATAACGCAAAGACATTCTATACTTGGTTATCTATCCTTGCATTTTTCTCTCCGCTAGGCTCACATCTTCACTGGAACAAGTTGCCATAACAAGTTGTTTCGTCTCCTGTTCACTGAAGCCTATAGCGTCCTCTTCCATTCAGTTTGTGACATTTTGTTTTATGATCGTCTGTCATATATAAGTTGATTTTAATTATTCTATTTAATTTAACCAATCAAAACTTTAATTTAGCATAACAGTCCTATCGATTGAATCATGGTTTAGATTAGAACATCCATAAAGAAAACGTCTTATTACTAAAATCTAAAAACTAGTACATGTATATACTTAATCCAATCTATATATACGTAATCCAATCTATATATATACGTAATCCAATCTATATATACGTAATCCAATATGTATATACGTAATCCAATCTATATATATACGTGATCCAATCTATATATACGTAATCCGATCTATATATACGCAATCCAATCTATATATATACGTAATCCAATATATATATATATACAGTGTACGTAATCCAATCTATATATATACGTAATCCAATATATATATACGTATATTCTGAAGAGTCGCCATGACGCGACGAAAGCGCTAACGCAGAGTTGGTTTTTTTAATTTTACTTTCGTAATCCAATATATATATATACGTAATCCAATCTATATATACGTAATCCAATATATATATATACGTAATCCAATCTATATATACGTAATCCAATCTATATATATACGTGATCCAATCTATATATACGTAATCCGATCTATATATACGCAATCCAATCTATATATATACGTAATCCAATCTATATATACGTAATCCAATCTATATATACGTAATCCAATCTATATACGTAATCCAATCTATATACATATACATACATATACATGTAGGATGTGAATTCGATACTCTTTCGGGGTTTAACAATAATGGAGATGTGATAATAATAATTTGTACCTGGTCTTATCTATTTGCTAAGTTACTGGTTTACCACCTACATGACTCCGCCTAGTGCTATGTTTCCTCTCATCAGCTATAGTTAGTGTTCCGTCGTTAGTTACTGGTTTTTGCCGCCTACATGACTCCTATATCTAGGTTTCCTCTCCCCGACTATAGGCAGTACTTTGTCGGCATTAACTGGTCCGAGAAATAAGGACGCCATATAATTAAGTCAAGACAGAATGAAATAAAAAGTGTTGAACAAACAGTGTTATTGAAAGTAAACTATGACTTGTACCAGTGGTTAACTTTCATCTTACCTTGAAATTTATAACTTTCTAACGTTGTTGAGCTAGATACGATTGATCGTTCAAGATATAAATCAGTGAGACGTTAGAAAAATCTTATTTTACGTCAACAAAGCATGTAATATTGTATATTGATGTCATATGAAGTTTATATAAGAAAATTGAAATCTTCCATTCTAACTGAATTTTTCCATTTTTTCATTAAAAAGATTTCCACAACTTCAGATCTGAATTTTCAAATACTGCAAATCATTAAGATTTCGCGAACACTTTATTTGAGGAATACATGATTTCGCGGAAACTGATCTAGAAATGAGTTTTAATTCCCGAATTATGGACTTTTAGAGTCATAAATACTCCGAGTTTTATATCGGTAGCTGAAATCTTGATCAAGTGCGAAAGGGGTTTGATTGAAGAATGACTCTCCTCGCGTATTGACGCGAAAATAAATCCCACATTAAATACAAGTGATTTACGGTACAAAAACTTATTTAGGAACACACAATATGAATGCAATTGAAAATATAATAAAACATGTAGACGTCATACCACTTCTCCAACCTGAGGTTACAATAAATTTGCAATAAAGTGATGCTAAGTTTTAAAATAGCCGTTCAAAATATAACACGGGTATATGTATAGCATTAGAACACAACATACATATATATATTTGCATTTACTCTGCATTTTCCAATTGCACAATGCTAGGAGGCGGTTGCAACCATACGCCTATAACACCCAGTACCCAAGGCTATAACACCCAGTGGGTCATGTGACATTAAAAAGGCGGAAATTTAGTTGTTGGTTCAGATTTCAAAATTGACGAAAATGGTAAGGCAATGTCAATACAAGTACAGTATTAAACAGTTGTTATAATGTTGTTATAGTCGATATGACAGCAAAATGGCATTTGCCCACCATGCATCTTGCTGCCATATCGACTTTAACAACATTAAAACCACTGTTCATTGCTTAAATATTGCGACTCAAATGAAGTCAAATATTTATCGAGCAAATGGATACTTAAATACTTCATGGATTATTAAATTGTAAAATGTTTGGGTGCTAGTCATGATCCTCTAAAGATATTAATAGTTATTGTATAACAATAATTCTGAAAAGAAAGTACTTCGATGTAGGCACAGTGCAGGGCATGGGCAATATGTATATCATCATCAAAACCTGATGCGGAAACGTTTTATATCAAAGGTCAAATTAGTTACCGAGTTGGCCAGTATGCCTAGTAGTTTATTTTGTTGTCATTATCCCGGTTCTTACTTTGACAACGCAGAATTCTTTGATATTGAAGTAAGACTTAAAGAATATTTTAATTGCAGTAAAATTCATCTTTTTACATTAGTTCCTATGGAAACCCTTTCTTTTGCTAATAATAGCCCCTTGCAAGTACGGGTATGCAAAGCTTCGCATATCTTAATATGAATATAATTTCCTTTAATAGTGCATTTCATTTGAAGGTTTGATACGATTGTACAGTAAATACACTATATATCAATGTTTCTTACGTAAGTGTTTACTACTGTAGCATACATAGTATAATCTAAAATGGATATTATAAGGAAGTGAGCAAGGCAAACGTGAGGCAGAATGCACATAACGGATTAATATATGACTCAATCCTGTTTTCACCAGTCGCGTATTTACTATTCCTAGTCTCAAAATACCGGCGCAGAATGTGTTATCATTTCTCTCAAAAAGAGAAGTTCGGTAAGGAAAGATTATTTATAAATTCAGTTGACATATTTTACCTGATGCAATGCGACGTGAAATGAAATACAACACGCGCATACAAACACAACAAAAACACGTTGGATTTTATTCTGTTTCATAGTTATTAAATTCGAATGTCACGTCATGAAGGAAGGCCACCTAGACCTGAGGATTGTGAGGAGAGACTTTTGTATGTGTGTGTGTAAAATAATACCGAGAAGGAGATAGCAAGGGCTTACACTACAAATTACACTCCCGTGGTGTACTGTCATAAATGATCAGTGAACATCATTCTGACTGGCCACCCAGATTGTCCTGTTCTTACACGTGTACAATATCCCTCCATTCAAACCTACGATTATATATAGCATCTCGTCTTACACAATAGAAATATCTAATACTCCTGGTTTTAGAGTTTGAATCCTTGTGGTTCAAATTTATAGCTAAAGGGGGATAATCCTTTCTTTAATGCAAAACTTGCTTTTCTATGATTTCCTTTCAAAATATGATACATACATCTTTGCTATGAAATATATGTGAGTATCTTTATACAACCTGGCAGGGGACTACATTTCATTTCAAGGGAATATATCTCTCCTATTGTCTCGGTATGTGACTATGGTATTTCTTCCATGTCTTTGAAGTTTGACAGGATAATGTGGCTAGCATTTCTATTGTTAAGATGGTGAGTCGGTGACGTGCATTTTTACAAGTAGGATGGCATGACCTAACCGCAACATTTGAGTAATGATAGAAACCATGTGACCTCGTCTTACCATGTTATATAGATATAGGACATAGTTAAAGGTATAATTACATTAAGGGGAAGACTTGTTCGGCGGATAAAAAGACAAAGAAAAGAACTACAATACTAATGCAAGTTCCGGTGTAACTACTTATTTAAGGATTTACTTGAACATCATTTTAGACATGTTATGTCTGTACACAACCCCTTTGGAATTCAACTTTTATTGATGGACAACTTTCTCTTAGAAATTATTATACGCCGCTGTATCAACCAATGAAAAACGACGTTACAAACGGCGACGTCATGGTTTCCGCTATAGGCTGATAGAATATAATTTTTAGCCAATGAAAATGCTTGTTACAAACAAAGTTAAATTATTATAAAATCAAACTTACCAAATGATACTATCCAGTCATTTTCCATCGCGTTTTTCTCTAAAACGTGTAAAGTTTATTATAGATTAGCGATATGTTTATGGATATACATGTTTTCATATTTGATAAATTGACTAACCTACAGTTGTAAACATTCATAGCAAATGCCTGAAAGATTGTTTCTCGAGGACACGTTCTGGTCTACAACGAATACAAGTAAATGGTAAAACGATGATGTAATTTCTGAGTTTGGCCTTGAAACATTTATTTGGAATCCTATGCATTACACCAAACAGTAACAGCGCTAGAGAAGCAAAATACATGATAATAATACTTTTAAACAAGTAGACAAAAACATCAAACCTACCAACGGAATAAAAACGGTGTATGTTAAATGCGAATGTAAAAATACAAGTATTGTTTCAACATTATACACATGTTTAAGATTTTCACTATACATTACCTGTAAAACGGGTTCATTTCATACCCCTTACATGTTGCTGAGAAGCCTGAGAATAGTTATAATATTTGGTTGATGTGGCTGGTAGAGGGCAGCAGTATAAGTCTACCGCAGACTGCTCCAAGTGGGTGCCGATAGCAGATACGACTTCAATACGTTTTATACTACTAAACAATGTGTTTCTGATAAAACTCAGCTTATGTGTGAAAGGACAGGTAATGCACGGGCACAACATGCGCTCGTCAAAAACATTTGTGTCTAACGCCGCCCGAGATTGATTCCGACAACTTCAAAAACTAAGTTAAGGTGGTAACGGTGTGTATAGACGCAAAGGTTGTTTACCCGGGTTTCTGTTATCCCCTACCCCAATGAGGCGATCAAAACGCCCTAAAACCTGCCTTCAGAGGGTATGCACATTGTAAATCCTCTGTGGTATAATACAAGCTGACAGGAAGTGAGAGTACGCGCGTGTAAAACACGGACACGAACACGTTATTCCTGCCATTGTCCGGCCAACATGTATCCACATTACAGGCATCTACGAGTGCGTGCTGTAATTGTTCCCTGCGGGATGCACTGAGAACACTATCTTCTAACTTTGAGCAAATTGATAGGAATTATCTAAAACTATCTTTTCATACGAAGATAATTTCCGAATTATTAGCTGGCTGTAGTCTATGACCGTTTTGATAACGCTCATGATGCAAATTGTCATTTATCTCGCTTTAATGGGCGATAAATTCACAGAAGCTTCAATAGCGCTAGGACACTATCAGGTTTTATGACACTCTAAACATGCATAATCACATTTTTGTTGCAACTCCTACTAAAGCCAAGCCGGAGTTAATGTAAAGCAATGTAATGTAACAATGCCAGTGATAGCTTGTGTTAGTGATAATCTGGCCAGATGTGTGTAATTAACGCAATAAACAACATGAGAGTCTTATAACCGTTAATCCTCAGCGCACATCGTGACGACCCCCAACCAGTTGCCGAAAAGTTAAGAGATAATTAAAAATGATTTTAGAAAAGAAAACCTATTAGATTTGAAAAGATTGGTCCATATAATTAATGATGCACATATTCATTATTTATAAGCATCACTTTTAAATTTATATTCATAATAACCAAGTCAACGATTTCGTTCATATTACCATAAATACGATAGCAACAAAAGCCATACGTTATGTAATGAATTAAAGCATCACCAACAAATAATGAGCACATCCACGATTAGGATTTTTTTTAAATTACTCCAATAAAGTTAAAACTGAAGCTAAATTGTATCGGCTATTTCATCTAGCTTATTCAATCAAGAGAAGATATCAAAAACTTCACAAGCAAAATATAATGCTTTCAGTTAGCAAAGTTAACAAGATATCTTCATACTACCGAGCAAAAACGAAACCAGGTATTGGAACTCCGTCTTAGTTTGGACTTGAGATTCTACTTAAATGTGCGATATGGACCTAAAGGTGTTCACTAGTAAAAAGTCAATTGGTTGATGGAGGGTTTATGTCATTAAATATACGAAGGCGGATTTGTGAAAAAAGACGACAATGCAATAGGTAATGTTCGTTGGTTTCATTTGATTCCATACAGGGACACATAGGACTATCAACAAAAAGGTATAAGCTAAGGGAACTACAGTCCATTCTCAATCTAGCATGGAGCATCTGACCCTTTCTGGTACCAGTGAAGTAGTACATTGGGACTTTATGTAAACTTACGTAGATATGATTTCAGATTATAAATTGAAGGATCCCTTTAACACAGTCTGCCAAAGAGTTACATATACTGATGACTGGTGGCAGAAAGGATGTATTGTAAAGAGTCGTGTGACAAGAGGGTGGTCGAAAGTTGTTTCGCGTGCGTATATCATGATTGTGGGAGTTATGGTTTCGTTGGGGTAGAATATTTAGAAGATATTGAGGAGCTAGACAATGGACCGTTTATGAAAAAGTATAATCTTATGCTGTTTTCGTCTTTCCTCGAAGAGGACCCAACATGTTTCAATATATAATTTCACTATAATTGTTAGTCTAGTACCGACTGTCACTATGCATGTGGCTTCTAGATGAAGATTTTCAAGTGAATTAGATTGGAAAATTAGTAAGACTGTCCCACAAGATATCACCATACTGTAATGTCGAAGAAGAGTGAAATACATATTTTGAAGTCTATATCTATGAAAGGATCATTTAACTTACGCAAAATATTCATTTGAAGGGAAATTTCAGAAATGAAATAATCGATATTCCAATGACAATTTCTCGGAAAGAAAAATACCGAAATGCTTGTGTGTAGTTCCCTCAGAGATGTCAGTATTGTTCATGGTTAAGGAAGGATGAAAATGTTTAGTTTTCTACTAACGTGAAGAGTTGTTCGTTTTGGAAGGGTCGAAATTTACCAACCACCTTTGCGACCAGTTATGAATTTTATCAAGATCACTTTTAAGAATTTCAGCGCTTACTCTATGACTATCAACAGTAATATAGAGACAGGTGTCATCGGCGAATGACGTTATTGTAGCTTTTATGTTTTTAACGATATCGTTTATGTATACCAGAAATAAAAGTGGTCCAAGGATAGAACCCTGCGGAACATTAATTAAACATTAATTTGTGAATTGTGAACACATCTATCTATGAAACAGAAGTTGCTGCCCCGTTTTGTTAATTAAGTCCCTAAAATGTCCACGTTCCTCTCAGTTTATACTATTATGATATATTTAGACATTTCAACATTGACTTCGATGTAAATGTGCTCTTCTAATACAATAAAAAAAGATATAATAGAGGAATTTGATTTAACGTATACGTTTAATGACAAAGTAATAGAAAAAATATGTGATTTAAATCTTATCTTATCAATCTGGTCGATGCGTCAATTATGACAGCCCATTTTCGCATATGGCGAACTTATCCTTCAGAGTATATCAACCGTCATAATTCAATGAGGCAAACTTATTCTCCGGTGTATGTCCACCGTCATGATTTTATGAGGCAAACTTATTCTCCGGCGTATGTCAACCGTCATGATTTGATGAGTCAAACTTATTCTCCGGAGTATGTCCACCGTCATGATTTGATGAGTCAAACTTAATCTCCGGAGTATGTCAACCGTCATGATTTTATGAGTCAAACTCAATCTCCGGCGTATGTCAACCGTCATGATTTGATGAGTCAAACTTATCCTTCGGAGTATGTCCACCGTCATGATTTTATGAGGCAAACTGGTTGATGATAAAAATGCTTGATTTATGATATTCACAAATATCCTTTTTAACAACATTTTATATAAATGAGCATTACAGGTACATGGAATACACACTGTACGTATACGGACAAAGCTCCATATTCTGATCCACAAAGAATACTGAAAAGTCAAACATTTAAAACACAATCATATCATAATATCATAATAAGGTACCTATATATCTTTCAGTACTACATTTGTATACTTGTTAAACATAAAAATGGCAAGATTATTATAAAATCATTCCGGTTATTATATACAAGTCGATATAGTCGGTATAACTTACAACAATCACAACAGCAGCAATCATGACATATATAAATGTATATTTTATTAGATGTGGCTTCGAATATGGATATAAGATTACCTCTCACCTGCCAATCATAACAGTAATCGATTTCAATCTTACTGAATCATTATGGTATTTTTCTAAATTAATATACACAGCAACTTTATTAAGTTATCGGTTCAAGATGCTATATCGCCGGCAGTATTTTTTCACACAAATACGTAAAACGGCATCCACGGTATAGAAATATATGTAATTACCATTATCAAAAGAAAAAGATTAATTACAGAGTTCTAATTATGAGTGCAAATGTTACATACGATATAGAAAGGCAGAGCACGATAGAATTTCTTCTGAATGCAATTAATAATTTAATTGATCACAATGACTCCATTTTCGGAGATATAGCAGTGTAGTTTCAATTAACAAAACGTTGACCCTTGTCACTCAGGCCAAGGTACATGATAAAAAATCAATAATTTTAATAACAGGGTATAAATGAATAACGTAGCAGTTTACAGTAAAAATGCCAAATTCTGAAAAATAAGGAACCTGTTTTAGATGTGTAAACTTTGCCAGTTAACACTACATATAACCTCTAATAAAGTATCTATATTTGTAAGCTTTACGACATTTGGAATTTTAATACAGCTCTGAAGGATAAGTAAACTTATTTTTTCTATGTTTTTTTAGAGCTGTGAATACTATGGTAAACATTTTAAAATAGTTTGAAAATTGCAAAACATTATGATATTAGCCCCAAAATGACAGAATTCTCCACTCTAATTTTCTGAAACCTATTTGACATTAAATATCTCTATCCCAAACACAGAATTAATCTTGTTTTGACATATGTTGTTCAATAAGTTTTCCCGCTATCTTACCTTGGTTATGAGCCTCCATTTTTCGCTGTAGGCAAAACTGAATTTCCTGTGTTAACACAGTTTCGGAAAATCCGGAAATTTAAAATCCGTAACCAATTTATTTATTTTAGTTTTAATAAATGTGAAGCCTGTATGTACTACATATCATAATACAGGAGTTATTTGCTTAACAAAAAAACTCGCCCATGGCCAGGCTGTCCTTACTGTGGTGTGCTTCATCATGCTGTTAGAATTATAGGCAATATGAGGTAAAGTAAATGTAATCAAAATAATATTTGACAAATATTTTGCTTATTACTTGGCATTTTATGGGTAAACGAGCAGATTCTTATTTGAATGATCATTTTGTAATGTATTCTATGCATCTTCAGAACGCCGACATCTCTACTGGCTTATATGTTAGATAAAAATAAAGAATTTCAGCTTTAAAACACTGTAACACTGTATTCTTATGTTCTATATTCTATATGTTAAAGCGCCGAAAGAACCATCTCCGAACTTTCAAATATCCAAATCCATGTCGTTTCTCCACATAAACATACTTCATCACAATATCTAGATAACTAAACAAATTGTGTGTCCTCAAATCGTTCAGATATATGGCGAACTGATGAACTTGGCAAAATCATGTGGTGCAATTCGTGACATGTGGTCCCCATCATAATTGTGTCTTCATAATATGCTGATAATTGTTGACCGTTCCAAGAAAAGTGACCACGACGACTTACAGATGTCCAGCAGCAGCATAGCCTCTGACCAGCGTACGAAGAACACTGGGATGTTACACTACACGCTGTCTTGGTGTGGCCTTCATTCGGATGCCAGTTTGCGATTTCATCACTGGTGCCTCTTTCTTTTCGACTTTGTGATTCGGGTCCAGCTCCAAATCGAATCTGTAAAATAAATTGATCTACTGAAATCAACAGCACACACAACACCTTCATTTTGGGTTTTGTTTAAGATGGCCATCGATTGATCTCATTGTTATCTTGTAACATGCACATTCCATGCAAAGATTTCACACGACAAAAGGTCAGGATAATTCAGGTACCCAAGCGGCGATTCAAAACGACTGTTTGATTTACCAGGTTAGCTTTGATTATATATAATCAGTAGCCCAGCAAAATGGATTTAAAATTAAAAGTAGAAAGTTAAGTGTCAAGGAATGTAGTAAAAACCAGGAACCAGGATAGAGAAAGCTGTACTTGTAATCGACAGGTTTATGACGATTACCACATTCTTACTCAACAAGCAAGAAACATCAATCACAGACATAGACTGGTTCAGGAAATATGTTCTAAAGACGCCCATTTTTTTAATAGAAATAGAATATTGATATTTAGGGGTAAAAAACAATAACAACAAAAACATTTTCAAATTCCACGTAATCTTCATTAAATGTAATATTCGTATCATGGACATATATAATTCTTCTTTCCATTGCTTTGAAAAGTCTATGACCTAAAGGTTAGCTATCAGACGAAATACGCGCATGTCGTTTCCATGTACGATCTCTAATCACCAAATAACAAAGAATGTAATAGATACATTAGATGCCGAGCCATGAATATAAAGCAGCATCTTACAACTGTTTCTGTTTTTGGACTTACCTATGAGGCTAGGCGCCCAAAGGTGTAGATATCGGTGAAATCGAAACGGGTCAATCGATGCAATTTATATCGAGACGGAGTCCATCGACACCATATTTCATTAAATTAATATTCTGAATATTTATTTTATTTTAAAAGGCGTGAAATACTTGTGATGACCCGATGTCACGTATAATGATCAGAACTTGTATATTCAGAGTAGATCTTGAAGTTCTAAAACAATTAAGGTTCCGCTAAATGTTATACAACATACCACTGATAATACGTCATTATATGCCGATAGCCATATGGCTATCCGATATACATTACCTAGGCACGTCATGTGGCTTACGATGGATTACCGCCATTCCATTATGTCAGGACTATCATCAAGAAGGACATCGTATCCAATTACCTAACATAACTAAGATACCCCATCATTCGACACTTGCTGTGTGACTTCCCTACGCATAATGCCTCCCAATTACATGTTAACAGTTATTTACGTAACATACCCTCGAATATAAACCTAGTGTTCCATTTAATTAATATGGAATTACGTAACATACCCTCGAATATAAACCTAGTGTTTCATTTAATTAATATGGAATTGAGTAATTCTGTTGAATTAATCGCAAGCTATTCCAGATCACATGTACAATATAAATCATAATTAGTGGGAATTGTAGGTTATCAACGAGGATTTATTTTGCGAAAGTTCACATAATTTTTCGAATTTCTTTATGTCGCCTATGTTAATTTAGAATTCGAGTTATATTTAAAACATTGACTTAAGTGTTGTATCAGGTAATGGCTCCAGTCATCACGAGACCCAGAAGGACGAAACAGCTGTATTATGTCGCAATCATCACTGACGAGACCGAGAAGGACGGAAAAACTGAAAGATGTCCCTCGTAATCACTGACGAGACATAGGACGAAACAAGTGTATGATGTCCCTATCATCACTGACGAGACCGAGAAGGACGAAACAGCTGTAATATGTCCCCTATCATCACTGACGAGACATAGAAGGACGAAACAAATGTATGATGTCCCTCGTAATCACTGACGAGACCCAGAATGAAACAACTGTATGATGTCCCATACTATCACTAACGAGTCCTAGAAGGACGCGACAGGTGTCTGTTGTCACTAGCATCACTGACGAGTCCTTAAAGGACAAAAAAGGTTATATGCTGTCTTTAGCTGACGAGTCATATAAAGACTGTATAATTCGGTCTTATATTCGTTATTTAGCAAACACTCTATGTATTACTACATTTGTTTACTACACATGTTTATCCTTGTAAAATCATCTATCTAAAATGGAGAACCATAAACGAATTAATTTCCCGATTTTATAGTTTCCAAGCTCAGAATACTTTACTGCACATCTAGTTATATTATGTTTTGAAATATAGATTTACATTTGAACATTAGCCAAGATCATTATTGACAGCACCAGAAGAGTTTGTAAACATTAAACCAAACATAAGCTGTAGGATATCGATCTTATTTTATCAAACAGGAAGTCGAAAATGTGATATGTAGGTACATCATGGGACACCGGTCACTCTTGTTACCTCACTTTAATATTTTAACAAAATGACCGCCATTTCCTGGCCTCTGATTGGTCCAAATTGAGATATTGTCTGATTTTGATTAAATTTGGTATGTAGGGGTATAAGGGGACTGCAAAATCAGCTGAATGGGTTTTGTTGCCATAGCAACCATACGGAGGCTTCTGATTGGTCTAAATTTAGATGTTGTTCGATTTCATTTTTGGTATATAGGGATATTGAGTGATGCCGAACATAATGGTACGACTTCGGGGGTGTTGGGGGACTTCTGTAATGGTTTCCCATTACAATTAGTACTTGTTACTTATTGTATTTCCATCCAGACGTTGGTATATTCCGTTTCTTGATGACCATTGCTTATCTTATTGGTAAAGAATTCAGCTGATATTGAGAACACGGCAAGATATATTCCCACCGGTCATTTTGTAAAGGTACATAGTGTATGAAATATAACGTATTTATTGGAGAATTATTTCACGGTCTATATATCATCAGGGGGTAACCTATACTATAGATATCATCAGGGGGTAATTTATACTATAAATATCATGAAAGAAATTCCGAGAATGGCGCGAAAAATGTGACGTCACAATACGACAATTGACGTTGCGTATTGATTTGAGAAAAAGAATCCAATTTTAAAACCAGTAAAATTGTACATAAAACATGTTTTAAATTAGAAAATCATTTTCAAAAATTAATTATAAGCGTTGATGTCATTTTTTTTTTAGTTTCATCGGGGTATGAAACAAATTTTATTTGCAAACTGTATGAATCCGCCACAGTTTGCAAATAAAATTTGTTTGATACCCCGATTAAACTAAAAAAAATGACATCAATGCTTAAATGACCTTCGCAATCTGCGAAATAGTTTTGCGTCTATAAATATAATGACAACGCTTTTGACAAAACAGACTACTGTTAATACTTTCCCTCATCTTCAAAATATGCTGCAATGACCTTGACATGACGCTTAACGTCAAACATTGCCGAATTCCAAACAAATATTGTATCGTAATGATATTAGGCTTGGCAAGAAATGACCGTACATCTCCCCCATGTTACATCAAGTCTATGTCGGTAAGCTAATGAGTATACTATTAACGACGTCACTTGGTGGAGGGTAGAAGTGGTCCATACATATATATATATATATCATTCTCCATAACACATTCCTCAGCCTGGACACATCCAGGTGAACATTGTTCAGGAAGCCTCCCACTCGACCCTGGAGACTCAAGTGGTGCTGCTCTCTCCTTGGAACCATATGTTCTCACTTCCCCCGAGTCCCTGACAATTCCGTGTTCTGCCCACTTTTCTATTGCCGTTTTCATGTCGAACACTTGAAAGTGTTGTAACAGTATAAGTGCCAGTGATTATTCTTCATCACAACTGTCAACTACGTGCTTGGGATGAATTACGAACAAACACATCCAGTAGTCAGCCGACTGTGTGCTACTGATGGACTGATAATCTTGGTGGTTTTTTTCCCCGAAAAATTTATAACGAAAACTTAAGTAAAAAAAGTAAACATTATATAAAAAAAATATCTTTTGACGTTTGATTTTTTTTCTCCAATAAGATCTGTCAGGGAAAACAGCCAAAAATGATTCCATTTAACCGACTTGTGTACATATCACGAAATAAAAGTATTTAGTTAAGTTTAAACGTCATTGCTTTCCTTGATACACAACACGGTATTCAAGCTTCCATGATATACAAATTGTACATTGATTTAGAAACAAGTGATGGACACTTATATAAATCTGTCTCCTATATAATAAATACATATTACTTAATTGACATAGAAATAACTCACTCTTAGTTGATTATCAGCAATAAATTCCATTACACATGCCTTTCAGTATAAAAATGAGCGGAAAGGCTCGATATGTCACTCATTTGATAAGAATATTCTGTATCCCTTGGGTAGCTACCTCAGGTGAATTGATATTTAACATTGAAGGGATCATTATTTTTTATGATTCTCAGGTAAGATGTATTAAAAACAAACGCTACCCGGGACAAGGGCGCTCCAAATTAGAATAGAATAAATGCATAGTTGACGCTACTTTAATTCTAAACTTCAAATCTGAGTATGAACAGTTGGCACTGACTACTGTGTTTTAGGCGTACACTGGATATTCGAGCTTGGTTGACAGCATGTTGACCGCTAAATATGCGATTGATCTTACCAACTTACTGTCAGTTTGTGAAATCCGTACACACTTATAGTCAGTTCGTGATATCCGTACCGACTTTTTTGTCAGTTTGTGATATTCGTACCCATCATTGTCAGTTTATGATATTCGTACCAACTCATTGTTCGCTAGCGATATTCATACTTATTTATTGTCAGTTTGTGATATTCGTACCAACTTATTGTCACTTCGCGATATCCGTACCAACAAATTATTTCATTGTGATACTAATATCAATTAATTCTCAGTTGTCGATAATCGCATGGACTTATTTCTAGTTTTCGATATTCGTGTTCACTTTTTGTTTGTTGATAGCATTCGCTAATCGTATCAATTTATTCTTGGTGTCGATATTTGAATTTACTTATTGTTTGTTGATGATATTCGCTAATCGTATCAACTTATTCTTGGTGTCGATATTTGTATTTACTTATTGTTTGTTGGTCATATTCGCTTTTCTTATAAACTTATTATTTGTTGTCGATATTAGTATTACCTTATTTTAAGTGGACGATATTCGTATGACGTTATTGTTAGTGGGCGACATTCGTATCAAATTATTGTAAGAGGGCGATATTCGTATTAAGTTATTGTTAGTGGGCGATATTCGTATAAACTTATTTTTAGTGGGCTATATTCGTATTAAGTTATTGTTAGTGGGCGATATTCGTATAAACTTATTGTTAGTGGGCGATATTCGTATAAACTTATTGTTAGTGGGCGATATTCGTATTAACTTATTGTTAGAGGGCGATATTCGTATCAACTTATTGTTAGTGGGCGATATTCGTATTAACTTATTTTTAGTGGGCGATATTCGTATTAACTTATTTTAAGTGGACGATATTCGTATGACGTTATTGTTAGTGGGCGACATTCGTATCAAATTATTGTTAGAGGGCGATATTCGTATTAAGTTATTGTTAGCGGGCGATATTCGTATTACGTTATTGTTAGTGGGTGACATTCGTATCAAATTATTGTAAGAGGGCGATATTCGTATTTACTTATTGTTAGTGGGCTATATTCGTATTAACTTATTGTTAGAGGGCGATATTCGTATTAACTTATTTTTAGTGGGCGATATTCGTATTAACTTATTTTTAGTGGGCGATTTTCGTATTACGTTATTGTTAGTGGGCGACATTCGTTTCAAATTATTGTAAGAGGGCGATATTCGTATTAACTTATTGTTAGTGGGCGATATTCGTATTAACTTGAGAAAGAGAAGAATCTGGTTACGTCCATTACTTTCATACTATGAAAATGTCTTAAAGGAAAACGGCTCTTTATCCCAATCATCTTCGTAGTGGTAGGTGGCGATTGGAGGAAAGCATTAAAGCCCGGTTACAACAATTATGATCAAGACAGACTTCAACGCTGTTGCTGTCTTTCAACAAGGATATTTGAAATAGCGAATAGTGTATAACATGTATAGGTTGAGTGTAGGCTGATGTAGAATGTAGATGTAACAATGTTAAGTCCTGGTGATAGTTGATATGTAAACACTAGTCTATGTGTAGATTTGTTAAAAAAAACAAAGCTGAATCCATTATATGTGAGACACGAGACTAAAACCGTTTGCTGAAGGTAATCAAGGGATTTAAAAACAATAAAACTGGAAAATATCATATGTATCTAAATCCTTGGGCCCTTCTATCATTGTGATATATGTGGCTTCCTGGGGTCCAAATCGGTCTCCGCCTCTGTCTTAGTACAGACAGTTGGCTCCAGCATCATCATCAACGGATTATAAACAACCATTTCACAAATTCCAGAGACGTCGTTGAGGACCAGCTACCGATGTTGTGTAAAGTTTGACAACACACCCGCGTCCATTTATCAAGGGCATCGCTAGACCAAAGGGTAAGTCTGACTAGTGGGAGGAACATATAACCCATCGTGTGCGGACCAGAGCCAGCGATAAAAAACAACTCCAATCAGATAAAGTTAGCATTGGTTTTATAGTACCCACTTCCGTAACTTAAGAAAAGTACGCGGATAAAACATAAGTGCCCGTGACCTTTTCATTGACCAACGGTCCATCAGCAGAAGTATTTATACTGGGAGCGAACGCTTTGATTTTGTATAAGGTTTCATACCCTCTTGAAAAGGAGACAAATAAATTTCTGTTGAACACAGCGAACGTATATCATCTGTGTCTACCATACAGAGAGGACGACGAAGCTTATAGGGGTTTACGTTAAAAACAGGCTCTACCTACAGTGTCTCGAGCCAGGCAAACTCAACACTTGGTCATAGATGTTTTAATCATCTTTGAATTTTCTTTTTACAACACCCTTTATCGACAAGGAAACGTCTGTGAAACATGCATGCAAGCGCTTCCGCTAAACGCAAAATTGAGTAAAAAGTCAACATATTTATTTCCTATTTTGATTGCGTAAAAATGATGTCTGACCCCTAAAGAACTTTTTTCGAAAATATCGGCATCCTGTCGCGATTGCTAAATTACATATTCCAGAGACGTCGTTGAGGGCAGTAATATTTGCCACCGCAAAGCGGATGTATAATAATAAGCAATTCTTTTATCACAATATGATTTTAATAAAAAGACATATATTAAAAGTTATGCGGTCATGACTTTATTATTAAAAAGTCCATTAAGGGGCATATTGAGGACCATCTTTCATGTCAAATACTAGACCATTGGGGGTTCACGGTGGTGTAATGACAGGATGTAGGGTGACCAAGGGTTGCTAGTTCGAGTCCCGACACGTGCGCTGTTATGTATCCTTGTGTTTCGGTTGTTTCAGCTGAAAATGAGTGTGTGATAGGGCGGTGCAGAAAATGTCGTTTGAAAAGGCATATCCGGCCGTATGCTCCAAGGAGATGAGAAAGACATTGGCTGGTTGCTGAAGGCCCATTTACCACGGATAATAATTTGTGAACCGTTTTGAGATTTGAGACGGTTATATGTAGCTGTGATATAGCTATATACAAAACTCGAAATTAATTTAAATTGATTCATTAGTAAATAAGACGTATTTTCATTTCAAATAGGTTTTCAAATAGAGACACTCCAGGTAGCCTAGTATGTTACTTCTAAGGAAATGAAAGATATCGTTTGTAAAATCAAAATGAAAACTTAAAACAGAGTTATACTAAATGTTGATTATACATGAATTTCATCTCGATTAGGAAACATCTGTTATGTTATGCGAGTGTCACGAGAAAAAAAGGGTTGCTCTTGATGGTATATAAAAAATTATAACTTTCACTACAAACTTGAAACTTAAAATGCATTGTATCTAGAGTATGTATTTGTTTATTTATTTTCAATAAAGGATTTTTTTCTTGAAGAAAAAATATTGTTGTAAGTGTACAATTATGTAGCCATCTATGATAATTGGTCAAATGCTAGTATAGTTAAAAAACGGACAGAATAAATTTGCAACAAAAAATACATTCTGTTTTATTTCATTTGTATTTTTTCGATCGACATATTTTTGAAATTACGTTGTTTTGACTTCAATCTTTCAGTTCGACTTTTACTTACTCTCACATATCAGGGTACTCTTAATCGACAAGCTTCCATTCAGAAGCCCTCGAAAACCCAACACTTTTACGAGAATATCAGCAGGCAATGAAAAAAACGTAAAATGCCCAATAAAGTTCTCTTACCTCCGAAGTATTCTTGCAATGATTGTCTTCATCTCGTGCATAGCAAACTGCTGTCCAATGCAATTCCTGCAAAGTAAATAAAAAAAATATAGCAACGTCATAAAAAACGTATCCCATTCCTTTCTTGTAATGATGTCATTCTTCTGCCAGATGTTTAAAGATAGGTCAGCAAACAAGCTAAAAGAAAAGAAAATCTTACATTAGAAATTAAGAGTTCCAAAGCGTTAAGTAAATTATCAGTTTCACAATCTAATTTTTACTCCCCTGTCAAGATTTAGCAATCATTGTTTTTACGTAATACGTTAATTCAGATCAACAATTCGACCGGTCAAGATGTTAATACTTTCAGCAACAAGGCCAAGTTGACATTTTAGCAATATATATATGAATAATAATGAAAAGAAAACAACGCCTCGATTTGAGTGAGACTTCTGCGATACATTCCTCGCAAAGTCTGCCATATATCAATGGCAGACAGATTCCACACCAGTGTCTGATATAATGACCAGGGGCAGGGGGGAGGGAATCCACAAACATTCCAAACTCAGGAAAGTTAAATTATTATATACAATCAAGGTTATGTCAAGGATAAAGAAACTGTCACCCAAATACGTATCACAAAGGGAAAAACAAATCTGTATTTAATTAATATCTATTCAAACCGTTTGTATGATAATGACGTTGATGAAGATGTTTTTATTCAGCTGCATACTTTGCTATAATGACATATATGAAGATATTTTCATCAAGTGGTTTAATTTTTGATAATTACTTTCATTAAGATATTTTTATTCAGTTGCTTAATTTGCAAGATGCAGAATATAAGATTGCAATATGTTGCCAGTAGTTTTGGCGACCAAATAATGATAATTGTTAATACCAAAAGCAGGAAATGAAATAACATCTTTAACTTTATGTAAACATAGGAGTAATCGGCCCGCGGCCGTTATCCAGGTTATTCGCCCGTGTAATACTTTGCATATGTCACTAGTGTAATTTGCCATTGGTCGTTTTTCATTGGCTGTGCCACTCATTAATCGATTGTGACGTCATAATATGGACAATGACGTGACGTCATCAATTGTGAATGGCGCAACAAAATAGTCGTATCCGTTTAATAAAGTCATCCACAGTTTGACTTTAAAACCAGTCAAAATGTAAGTTTTCATCGTTATGTGATAAAAGCGAAGAATCAGGGGAAAAAAATCTAAGTTCATAAAATCTCATATGAATAAAAGAAAACAAAATGAAAACGTGTTTTTTAATGTATTTCGTTTTCTTCAATTTCAATATCATCCAATTACATTATCAATCATGATTATAGTTCCAAACATAGTTGATATAATACGTGTTTTTTTTCATATTTAGTGTTGCTATGGTACATATTGAAATTAATATTTTTCATCTAAAGAAAATCAAATGATAATTTGATTACACGATTCCCGGGGATGAAGACTATGTTGGAAACTGCATGTAGTCCTTCAGAATTCTTTAAAATGGTTAGTTTACATGAAGACGAAAACGGTCAAATTATGAGCGCAATGGTTCACACGAAAGTTATATTTAGTAATAAATGGCCGTACAAAGACTTTATATCAAAAATGATCCGAAGAAATCGCTTTCGATAAGGAAAAACATTTAAGATTTGAGACGTTTCTGAACAAAAATCCGAGGGACGACTGCAGCAAACAATGATGATATCGTTTTCAGTTGAATTAGGTCATACTACCCACCCTGCTGTCTGATAGTTGAGAGAGAGCATCATCACCGCTTCAATGACGACTGTATCACTCAGCATATATTTAGGTAGTTTGGGTTATTCACACATCAGTTATACACGAGAGGTATTTACAAACTACAAAACCTTGTTTTGTTTCACCCATCGGAATTTAGAAGTTATGGTGTCATTCTTTTTTGTCTCATAATTCAACAGTAACAAAAATTCACATAATAATACGTCGAAGTAATTTGTTTTCAGAAATGACAGGGTGTTTGAAAAATGTTCTCTTTTCCACCGAGATGAAAGAGCATGGCAGCATTGTTAGTCATAACATAATGGGGCAAATTACATGGCCTCGCGGATTTTAATGGCAAACCCAGAAGCTAAAGCATGTGTGAAAATATGACTATTTCATGGTTGCCTTGTCTGTTTACTCAAAGTTTACGGGGAATCCGTTACTTTATGTGCCACGCATGTGTTCATGTCAAAAACACACGTATATCTAGAATTTCACACGTCCCCCGGAATAAAACATTGACCGTCATCTGAGGCGTGGTCTATTTTGATTTATTAACAAAATGACAAAGTCTTAATACATGTATATTACAATAAGCATCAAGATTATTTCAGGAAGTTTCAGTGATCCAATGTGTCTATACTCCTACCTGTACAACATCCATGTTTTGGTCTCCATGTTTCATCCTGGAATAACTGGTTAATATTTACCAATCACAGACTTATATATATATATTTACCCTGTATATATAGAGTAAATCAAAGGAAATAGCAAGCTAGACCAAAATAACCATCCAACATGTTATATCGATAAATGATCAGTTTATGTTCAAAGTAAAATATCGGTTCCGGGTGTTAGTCTATGCTGGTTGACCTCGATGATTATCATGAGCCTGCATGCTACTTAAAATGATATTGAAACTTGTCAGTTTTGAACATACAATGTACACACAAATCTCATGCTTGTTTTTAAACCAGTAATCGAACGAGAAATCGATTAAATTAATAGTGTCCTCAACTTGTTTTGTATGCATTTAGATTTCCAGATTTCCAGCCATATTTCTGCACATTTGATGCCTAGTATCGCTGACGAGTCCTAGAAAGACACAGCTCTATGATGCAGTTATATAACTATCATTCGATAGATACTGAATCTATTACCAGGTATTCAAAAATATAATTCAAAGCACTATACACTAGTGTACCGTTGTGTATTTTTGCACAAAATACACACAGTCAATTACATGCTTATTATATAGTCATAAAAAGTATCAAATGGATTGGACACAAATTATTATAATCCCTCCATAGAAACCACGATCCTAGTCAGAGGATCAGAGGTCTATCTTACGTATCGGAAGTAATCATGGTAGGTCATTTGCGTCTTTTAAATTTCTGGTTAATTCTATTCTGATATAATACAGTTTTTGACTATTAGTTTGTATGTTACATATTCAATCAAATGCTCTCAGTTCATATTTTATTTTGATTTTATTATACAGTTTTTGAATGTTAGTTTTGTGTTACATAATTAATCAAACGCTCATAGTTCTTCACTCCCAACACAATGTTTCATGTTAAAATTTGCATTAGTCACATTCAATGTTGACTGCATATACTCTGAAAATCTTTTACTTATATTTCGTTTATGCACACAAAGTGTATTCATGCCTTTATAGCAGTCCTGGTCATCTAACCTAAATCATCTAATTCGGACAAATACTATTTTGTCGAGGATAAAAATAGTCAGGATTTCAGGTTTTTATTCGAGAAACCCATGCTACTAAACATCTAGTAACCAGGTGATCATTTCCTGCAACCAATTATTTAACTGATAGCGCTATGGGGTAAGGATAACATATCTTGTTATAGGAGTTAATTAAAAGCTTATTTCCTTACGAATTCCGCGTGTTTACCTTTCATTATCATCAAGGCAAAGTCATATACGTTTATGTTTATCTTGAGTAATAATACAATAGTTAGCACGTGCGGGCCGTAATTGTATCCAACCCAACCAAACATTGATTTACATACACATGTTATACCAAAGATACATACATACACAACTCATGCATACCTACATATTAAGTTTTGTCAGTTTCAAACCTTCATCACTTTGACAAATGTATTGAATTTGATATAAGACCTTGAAATGAACCTAGACTTTACTGTTTATCTTAACATGTACACAATCCCTTCATACAGTTATCATATCTGTCGCACCAATGAGAATACTAGGAATTATACCCAAATATGAGGTTAATTTAAGTTTTGTTAATCACGGTAATGTGTGACTTCAACCTTGTTTCTGAACACAGGAAGCTGAGTTACTAACTTCATATGTTTTGGTCTTTAATACACTCCATACTACATTTTCAGTGACACTCATTGAAACGTACATCAAAAAAATATTCCACAGTGAGTTATCTTCGTGAATATGCACGGAAAGATCAGTAAACTGTACGTGAAACCTGTGAAATACACCCAGGAGCTAAACATGATGGAGGTACATGTTACTATGATTGTCTTAGTAGGTAATAATTTTAATAACGTCGGTTCTGAATTGTTAGTAAAATGAATTAAACAAGAGAAAATGAGCCAAATTATCGTACGCAGCTGCTGAAACAAAAATCATATCAAGTGAGAAAGGAAGTAAGAATCGGCATAACTGCATAAAGATGATTCCCCATATCATGCACGTAACTACAACACATAACTGTTGTGCATACAGAAGTAAAAATATATAATAGCTATTCAAATTCTGACACCTATGCATTCCCATCAAATGCCAAAATATACCAACGATAATAGCTCCGACATTCAAGTGTTTGGACTTGATTAGAACGCTGGGGACACAAAAAATCCCATCTTTCTGTCACATACAAATCAAATCAGCATGGTTTATAGCGTAAAGTATATCTTTGCACTTGCTGGCGTAACTTTTTCGATGATTTTATAGCTATTACACTGTAATATGTTCTTCTCGACTATTTGGTGAAGGTATTAGCACCTCGCGTTCAATTACTGTGTTATCGTTGGCAGTTGGAGAGGTTGAAGTGGTGGGAATGTTCGCGGCTGGGTGTTAGGGTAACGGGTAGTGATAATGGCTGAGGGGCGGGCACACACATAAGTGATACCCTGAGAAGTTACGAGAGCGCTGTCGCCCAACCTAAGTGTGCACGCAAACAACGACGTCTCCTGCTGTCAGCGCAACACCTGACGATGTTTTCATGTAGAAATGACACACATTTCTAAAGGAAATGTTGGCATAACAATAAAAAAAAACTTTTTAAAAAATTGAAAAAAAGTCCATAAACAAAATAAAACCATAACGTTTTATACAAACCCAGTTAATACAAAATAAAATGAATTTTCAGTACCAGAGGGCTTGAACTATTGTGCCTTTTGTTGGAAGGTTTAAGATATAATCGAACATCATGCATTAAAATTAAATATCTGTGATCCTGTTCATGAGAGAAAATTCCACTACATACAAGAAAATTTATCATGTTAATGTGATCAATTTAAAATCAACTCTATACAAAGAATGGTAATGACGCTGAAAAGAATACATGCTAAATATATGTTGTTTCATTCTTCTATTTTTATGTATAATGAACATTATAGATAATAAAAAGCCAAATGGCATAGCTAAATTTCACCAGTGCTGGTAATTTATTAATTAAAGTCATTTTTGAACTTGTATCAGCCCTAACTCGCTTATTTAGTAAATGTGTCAAATTTACTCTTAAACTACAAATTGATGTTTGTGTATTCTTTGATCAAATTTTGCACCTTGAGCCAGAATTATGCTTTAGTCATTATTTCGGTATATTCTGTTGTTTTTGTCGTATGTCAATTGGCGTGTATTATTGTATTACGTGTATCTTAAAACTATCAGATAACATATTTAACTTCGTCTGCATGCATATTCTTATTCATACAGATGGACCATGTTCTCAATATCAAAACAATAAAACATGAGCATTAATTATTTATTGGATAGTGATTTTATAATATTATGTAAGATACCAAAATTATCGCTATAAGAATGAGGTTTTTCCAAGAACAATTAAAATAGTCTAAATCTATTGTATATATAGTACAAAGTGGGAAAGGCTCAAACAGCACACGTAATATGATTAATGCCTGAGAATTTTGTTTTTTTTTGAATTAATGCCAATATTGTTGGTATCACTATGTTCCATTCAATATATATCTTATCCAACAAACGCATTCAACTCTGAGTGGATCCGTGCTTTGGCCAAGTTCAGATATATTAAAACGACCATTTTCGTAACAGTACATCTTTTATTTCGTTTTATATCGAAAACCTCTGTAAATCATGGAATACTTTCATGCACATTTTCAGATCTAATTCCTCTCAAACCGCTGTGGTTTTAGCATTAATCATATTTAAACCCATACCAGCACGAACTCCAGTATAGTTTGGAGTCTCTATCAATGTTATTCATTTGCACGTTTTTATCAAAATATATTTCAATGCTGCCGTTATCTTCACAAAAACACGGAGAACTTTCTTGTTTCCAAATAATTAGAGCATGGTCTCTTAAATTTGGCAATAAAACTACAGTAAGTAGATTCAAATGGGTGGCTTTTCCAATAAACACAGTGTAACGACAACAAAACACACGTAGCCTTCCTCAACGGGGGATCCGCCTGATACCGTGATTATTTTATGGCGATGTGATTAATAGAGAGACAAGTGCAGATTACATAAGCATGACTGAGGCGGTTATTATACCCAGATGTGAGGCTCTTCATCCAAGTAGCGAAAACTCCACAACTTCGCCATTTGCTAACCCAAGGCTCTTTAAAGATGCTTATCTTATACCAAAACCCTCCAGTAAAAATTCTGTACGAGTTGTTTTAAGCACTGCTAGGAATAAAATTCACAAACTTGTGTGTTAACAGATGGAGGTCAAATGACATAATGTCCAACCTCTCTGCCGGAACTGTACTTCGTGATCCTCGGGATTCAGCATGGGGTCCGAGAGATACGAATGTTATCGCCATGATACTTGTTCCATCTGAATATGAGTCTGTGTTATATTGTATAATTGTTGGATAACGTGGACCGATAGGGTGCCTACAGATGTCTTATATCAATGATCGAACCCCTAACGTTGGATCAAATACATCTACATGAAGACTAGTGAGATACATAAACTATTACAACAAGTCATATATGACAGCATAGTGAAACGACGCAACGCCATTGAAGTGTAAACAATCGCAGAACTGGACAATAACGCCAGTAACAATCGATTCGGTATAGCATGTATCAGTAACAATAGCTTTGGTGTTTTGATGAAACAGCATGCATTTTGAAAGATGTCAATAAAGTATATATTTTGAAATGACTGATCACATCAAACAGTATTTGAATAAATACTGCAGAACTGTCGCAATTTTTCGTAATTCTAATACATTGGATTTTATTCCCTTATTCGGACGCAAATTAACTTCACTTTGTACAGTAAATGAAGATTACAAATTTCAGTTCCAGAACAAGTTTATTTTTGATTCCATGATGATAACGATTGTAATGCATCCACCATTGAAGCATCCGATTCAAAAACTTAATCCATATGTATCCATTTATAACTGAACTGTTTTTTGTTTTCCTTTTTTTGTTTTGTTTTTGTTTTTGTGAAAACATATACATGTAATATCGAACAAGGTCAGTCAGGAAAAGTAAACATCTAACACCGGCTTCAGGTTCGTATTCCACCCGGGATCTGGAGTTAAGGACGTCTGGCTCTGAATTTAGCAATACAACATACGGTCAACCGTTACAAGCGGATAATATTACTGATGAAGCCAAAGATGGGGTCTCTTTATACAACGTCAAAGTTCCACCACTATAAAGGCCACTACATCACAGTATTCACTAATTCTTGCGTCATTCATAAACCTGATGTACTTAATACATTGCCTTTTCTGGATGACATTAACCAGAATATTCCTTATACAAATTGACTATCATCTGCTATACGTTTACTGGCAGTATTAAGCAGGAACTTACACCAGATTCAAAAAGTTAAATGGAAACAGGAAAAGTAATTTATGTCGTCAGAAATCGGCTGAGATCTAAATCGTAATCACAAACACTACAATAGAAACACAGAACCAATACTAGTAATAATGTAAACACATAAATGCAAAAAAAAATAAACCACAAAAAACACAAACCAAAAATAAGTAAAAACGCAAAAAAAATAGAAGAAAAAAGAAAAAGGACTTTTGAAATTGATAAAAAAAAAAAGGACGAGAGGTGTATCCTGCACATACCTGACTCATGATGGATTCTACTTAAATCAGATATCACTGAAATTGTTAATATATCGTTTCAATTAGGTTTAAAGATTTAAATAGCACTTATCACAGGATTCTTGGACACAATTCTAAATCAAAAACACAACATGTTTAAATAAGATGGAAAAGAACTTTTTTTCATATTTAATCAAAAAAAATCATTCTTTCATTTCTGACCTTTTTGTTACAGAAATGGAAGCCACATTACTGTATTTTGTCGACATTAGTTTGTGGTCCACATAATAACTTGATCCTTATCAGAGAGGAATCGGCGTCAGGTATAAAATGCGTCTGAATGGCATAAAATACTTTACACATTAGAAACACCCTTATGATAACCCTATTTCAGTCTTCAATCCCTAGTGAAAGTATCGCCATAACTGATAGCTTTTTTAGCTCCAAACCGTGTTAGTTTAATCCAACATAGGGTTAAGTGGCATTACATCACATTAAAGACCTAATGCAATAAGAAATTGATACCAACTCTAATTTAAAACAGCAACACTTCAAATTAACAATATTTCAGAAACATTAAAGCATAAAAAGGATTCAAGTAAAACCAATTTTTAAAATTATTCTAATTACTTTTAAAATACTACATTAGAATTTATGTTTTCGAAATATTTGGTTTATATTGCTGTACCTCAGTTTTTTATCCGTGCACTTTGTCATATTAATTAGATAAAACTGGTGTTTTGGCCACATCACCGCCAGTCTGTCTGTACCGCACATTCTGTTTGAAGAGCTCTTCAGGGGGAGAGCATCAACACCTCCTCAAGTCTGCAGTAGGTCAACTGTGCTGACGAAAAAACAAGAGCCGCTTTAACAGCAGGAGAACTCGGCATCTCCGACATCAAACGTAACTAGTACGATAAGTATGCCCTCGAAGATTAGGCCGCTGATTGGTTAATTGATATAGAGAGGTATATGATGTTATGAATGCTTTATCGCCAGTAAATCACTATCACACTTTTTTCTAAATTTATCTGCAATAATGAAAGAAATATGTTTGAGCATTTGAATGAAGTATGACGCATGTAACAGTGATAAGACGCGGAGATTCTATATTGTTGCTTCTCCACATGAAGCTGGTCCTGTTAAAATATCTTACATGTTATCATGCCTGTAAATGCTATAAAAAATATCGAAAAACACCACGGAGCGTATCTTAGTCTTATCTCGCTTAATAGCACATGTGACATTCTATTATTCCATTCAAAACCTAAATCCCATGAAAATGAGGAGTGAGTCCCATCAGAAAGCAATACCGCAGTAGGCTTCAGTGAGTTCCATTCAGCCCTCCACAGTCCCATTTGCAAAGTTCCATCAACGGCTAATTGGCAGAAATCTCTCATTTTTATATCAAAGTTTACCCCTCCTGTTGCCAATTCCTTACCTCATTCATAATGACACAACATATATTACTCGTGATTTACGCGTTGGGGAGCATACGCGTCTGGGGGCCAAATAATTTCTTTCTCTTCTTGTTACATAATTTACAGTCATTGGGTGAATACGTCTATCAGAGTTGTTTTAGATTGACAAAATTAGGAACAGGACGTCAAAAAAAAGTTTCAGCATACAAGTATTCCATAAATGTGTTTATGGACCGTCTTTCATTTAGCAAGACCATACATCTGTAAAAACCTACAGCGTTATGTGTTGTTGCCGAAGTACGCGAGAACAGTCTACCAGTTAACAGTTAATTTCATGGTCATCGGTTTTTTTGGCGTGTATTTTTTGTTTTGTTTTTTTAATCTATTTTGTTTGCAATTATTTTGTTCTAAAACAAAGAAGTCTAGTTTTATTCTTTGCTTGGAATTGAAAAAGCATTCCTGAATTAAAATGATATGCGTCGTCCACATTTGTTGTATTTATGATTTTTTTTATACATTTTACAGTTGGTTACTCAAAGACAATAAACGTTATCAATTCTGATATGGATATAATTCTAAATCTTTAATATGAAATTCAAGGTATTTTCATATCTATAACTTAAACCTCATAATTGAAATAACGCAAATTGAATTCATTCCATAATCAGCATATATATTTCTCCAGATTTAGGGTTTCAGAAACGCAACACGTCCTTTGGAAAACTTTGAATTTCATCAAGCCATGTCATCCTCGTATGACCATTCCATGTCAATTTGTAAATAATTTTGTTCTTTTTCTAATTTTACATATATGGGTTTGACACTAAGGATAAAAAAGATTTTCTACTTTGTCCACTTCAAAACAAATTAATTAAAATGTCCACCTACAATATTAGGTTTCCCGTAAAAATAACTTTAGAATTTGAATAAGAAAGTTCCAACTCTCTTCTATTCATTCTTTGATATTTCATGTTTAATAATTAAGTTCATGATTGAAAGCTGTGTGTTATCGATCCAATATTTCATTAATTAATTTTGAAGTATTTTTTTTTGATAAGTTTAATCTTAAAATGCATCCAAAAAATGGGTATTATATGTTAAATTATATCAAAAACAAGAATTACGCGTGATTATATTCCTGCCTTCTCGGTATGAAAGGTTTTAAGCGAACTCCAATATTCATCCAAAACAATATGTATATCTTTTTCAAAATCATACAAACATCCGCATTAATAAAGGTTTGGCTAGAATCACTCTAAATACATGTACATGTACCGTATGTTATAGACATGTGTAAATATTGACAAAAGAAATAGAACAATTAACAAAATCACCTTTTAGCCAAACAATCACTCTTTCTGAAAAATGAAAAGCAAATACATATAACGTACCATTATTGAATTTGCTCAAAACTAATTTTTTTGACTATTTTAGTCAACTGAGAAGCAATAGATAGTATCTTAATTCCTTAACGTCTAAGGTTTAAATCCCAAAATACACAGAAAAATTAAAAAATAACAAAATTCGCGTTATCTATATGGTGGTTTGAGATGTCTATACTTTAATGTAACTATATCCCTGTAGGAATAATACTCGATGGTTTTTTTTTTCGAAACTGAGCTAAAAAGTCTAGATTCCATGCCTCCCTATTTTCACGGGACCATAAATTCTGGATGATATTACGTACATGAAGGGCGTTTGCGATGTCCACTTTGTGATCTAACTACATTCCAACTTTGATTTGGTTGAATTTGGGATTATAGTTTTTGAACAACGATTCAAAACACAAAACATAATAAAGTGAAATGAGTAACACCAAAGCCTCACTTCGTGACATTCTTGTCGCAGGCGAAACAAAAAGTGTAAAAAATATCTTTTTAAATCAGCAAAGTTGGAAAGACGCATTTTTATATCTGTGGCGGGGGCTCAGGATTCACGGCATTTTTCTTTTTAATACTAAAGTATCAACTCCAAAATGCAAAATAATTAGTAGGTATACACAACGGCATGATCCAAAGCTATAGCTAAACACCCCTCCCTATTTTCAGAAGTTTTTGTTTGTGTTAGTTTCAAAATATTTCCGTTGTACATATCTTAATAAGCATTTCTAGATATGAGCCCCTTTCCGATAAAGGAATTAGCTCTGACGTGAGAAAACATTGAAAAAAATGTGGCAATGTATTTGTCGATTGCCAACTACCACCTTGCAATGCTGAAAGTGTTGAAAGCTGGAGTTATGAAACAGCAAAAACAAATAATGAAACTCGTCAGTAACAGTAACTGGATGTGGGTATTATATTCCTCAGCTTATAGACGAAACATACAATTTAGTTCTCACTCTGCGTCTCCATGGAGAGAGAAAAAAGGACATAAAAAGGGCGCAGAAAGAAATTGTGTAAACAACGACTGCAAAAGAATTTTGTTAAGAAAATTGAAAACAGAGCATCGTGACAGAAGTTATAATTACGTGTACACTTATAAACATTTCTTTGATACTATTGTTTAGGTAGTTCCTACCGCCTGAAGAACTAAAATACTTCAATAAGTAATATTTATAACACGTCACACCAGCTTATATCTTTGATTATACATCCATCACTCCTTGATAGTTAAGAATTTTTATTAACAATTAAACGTTTGTTAGTGAAAACTTTTTAAATATTGTTGCAGGATATACAACTCGGACTCGGATATTTTGCAATTTTAATTAATAACTCAGGCCTGCGGCCTTCGTTATTAATCTAATTGCAAAATATCCTCGTCCTCGTTGTATATCCTGCAAAAATACACGAATCATCGTTAATTATTTCTTAAATAAAAACGAAATTATCAAAGCCAATACAAGAAAGTATCTTCAAATTAAGAAATAAACAGATAGATAATTATAAATTATTTATAATTAACATGTGTTTTCATATACATGTATATTCACGCTAAATGTGTCAAAAACATCAGTTAAATCTGAAATGTACACCAGCAAAACAGTGACCTAAATAAATAATATCCATCTCTGACGAGATATGTTCATTATTGTCGGCCAATACTCGAGACGTTTTCCTCTAATTTCTTCATAATTACGTTGTTTCTCCCTTCATATATAATATACATACACACGTATCCACACCCTTACCAAGAATTGTTCGCCAATGGCCGCCGTACTTTATCCTCATAACACCTAATCATATTACTCTGTTCAATAACCGCCCTACATCTTGCATTCATCAAACATAGAAACGTCAAAATTTCATTTGTTAACATAAAAATGTTCTGCCTCCTGCCTTTAATTTCTCTTGGAATATATATGTCATAACGAATGTAAGTTTGATTTAATACGATGGAGGGCAAACTAATTTAAAGGCCATACATTCTCTTTGTTCTTTCCCCTGTATGCATAATATGGCATAATTCTGCCTATCGTTTACCTCGATACGCTAGTCGTAAATTAACACTATGATATGACTGCAAAGCTGGTTCTGCCTTGCGTTGCATACTTCCAGTCTTGAAACGAGTTTCAGTCTTTGTATCAAAGTTTGCCTAGTCATGGCGAGAACCCACCCTCTGATTATAGAACATTACCGGCCATATGTCACATTTATGATTTACTACGCTGAAAGAGACCCCGTAATTCACAGCATGCATACACTCTTTTTTCTTCTACAGATATTTCTATATTAAATCATCTTTTATAAAAACTACTTCTATCGCCAATGTTTTGTAAATAAATGTAACTAATAGACAAGGCATCTACAAAGTAGAAACGATTTTGGTTATGCACATACATCGCTTTAGTGATTCCCAGAACCAATTGCGGAATTTCTTTACCAAAATATTCCGAAATAAACATCGTTATTTATAGCGTATTCATTACGTTTAACAAATTTAAAACAACCTCCATATACTTCACTTCAAAACAATATCACATAACTTAATTTGTTTGATAAACCATTTTTATCAAGTAGCTTCCATTTTAAATGCAAATAAATAACACTTAATATTGGAAACAAACCAGAAATCTTACGTAAAACTATCAAAAGTTTGAAGCAGATGTTTCTTCTTTATACAAATTAGTCACCTTTCATTCAATTTGCAATCTATAAATTTCCGCGAGGTTTTTGAAGGTTCTACTCATCATTTCCACATATCTTCAAAATTAACATTTTTTCAATTTTTATTGCACATTTTAAGTAATTCTTTTAAATATATCGAATTTTGCCCCTTATCTTAATTGGTGTTTCGGTTCTTGCCGAGAAAGTATTGAAACTACTTATCAGTTTCTATAATTGATTTTTCCATTTCATTAGGCATAGAAAGTGTTGCCTAATCTTTGCAATTTACAGGTACCTAGTTTTACATAGAGTTGCATATCTAGGTCAATATCACGTTGAGTAACAGTTATCTTAGGCATACATTAAATACAAAAAAGACGTTTCTGCAATAAGAATATTGAATAATAGATTCAATGGAATAAATAAATAAAATAATATATCATTGTCTTTTCGTCATTTCTCAGTTGGAAAATTAAAACCCCTAATTGTCTCCGAGCAAAATTTACATGTGATCATAGTCCGAATTGTTTGACGTTCTTACATACTATCAGGTCGGCGTTTGTTTGAACAACATTTACTCCCATTCCCTTCAACCTGATACATAAAAGGTATACATCGATTAAAAGGTCACATTATATAAAACCTACATACATATTTTAATCACTGGTCATCGTTCACTAAATATGTCCGTCCACATTCTTTTCCATTTCGTTTTCAGAGAACTTTACAGCTACCACCACAGCTAATCACGTGACCCAAATCTCGTCGAAAGGGACTTTTGTCAGATCAGTTTACATTGAACATCTCGCGAGATCTTGTGTCCTTTCGATGGGGGCAATTTTCAAAACTATGCTGAAAACAGGTTTGAAAAAAATGTGGACGGATATATTTAATTAACGATGACCCGCGAGTAAAATATTTATGTAAGCTAATAAAATATGATCTGACCTTATATTCCGATATATACATTTTATTTGCCAGTTTGAAGGAATTAAGAGGAAATGTTGTTCAAACGCCGACCTAAGGGTGGGTCGAAAAAATTGCTCGGTTTTTTGTTTTTTGTTGTTTTTTTTGTGTGGGTCGCGTTCTCATGTTAAATTGCCACAAGGCAGCTTTAAAGGCGATATTAATATCAGAACCCTTCGGAATAATGTAATTACTGTCCATATCATCTCTCAGCTAGCAGAAATCAACAACCGTACTATAGTACATCAACAACAGTAACTCGGGGATGTCAACAACAGTTACCAAGGAGACATAAACTACAGAAACTAAGGAAATATCAACAGTAACTCGGGGGATATCAAAAACAATAACCCAGGGGCATATGTTAAAAACACTAAATTAAGAGGAGATAACAACATCACTTACTCAGAAGATAACAACATCACTTACTCAGAAGATACCAACATCACTAACTCAGAAGGAGATACTATCAACACTAACTCGGAAGCTATCAACAACACTAATTCAGGAGATATCAACAACACTAACTCAGGAGATATCAACAACACTTACTCAGGAGATATCAACAACACTAACTCGGGAGATATCAACAGCACTTACTCGGGAGATATCAACAACACATACTCAGGAGATATCAACAACACATACTCAGGAGATATCAACAACACTTACTCAGGAGATATCAACAACACTAACATAGGAGATACCAACAACACTAACTCAGGAGAGATCAACAACACTTACTCAGGAGATATCAATAACACTTACTCAGAAAATATCAACAACACTAACATAGGAGATACCAACAACACTTACTCAGGAGATATCAACAACGGTAACTCAGGAGATATCAACAACACTAACTCAGGAGATATCAACAACATTAACTCAGGAGATATCAACATCACTAACATAGGAGATATCAACAACACTAACTCAGGAGATATCAACAACACTTACTCAGGAGATATCAACAACACTAACTCAGGAGAAATCAACAACACTTACTCATGAGATATCAACAACACTTACTCAGGAGATATCAACAACACTTACTCAGGAAATATCAACAACATTTTCTCAGGAGATATCAATAACACTATCTCAGGAGATATCAACAACACTTACTCAGGAGATACCAACATCACTAACTCGGGAGATATCAACAACACTATCTAAGGAGATATCAACAACACTAACTCAGGAGATATCAACAACACTAACATAGGAGATACCAACAACACTAACTCAGGAGATATCAACAACGGTAACTCAGGAGATATCAACAACACTAACTCAGGAGATATCAACAACATTAACTCAGGAGATATCAACATCACTAACATAGGAGATATCAACAACACTAACTCAGTAGATATCAACAACACTTACTCAGGAGATATCAACATCACTTACTCAGGAGATATCAACAACACTTACTCAGGAGATATCAACAACACTAACTCAGGAAGATATCAACAACACTAACTCAGGAGATATCAACAACACTTACTCAGGAGATATCAACAACACTTACTCAGGAAATATCAACAACATTTTCTCAGGAGATATCAATAACACTATCTCAGGAGATATCAACAACACTTACTCAGGAGATACCAACATCTCTAACTCGGGAGATATCAACAACACTATCTAAGGAGATATCAACAACACTAACTCAGGAGATATCAACAACACTAACATAGGAGATACCAACAACACTAACTCAGGAGAGATCAACAACACTTACTCAGGAGATATCAACAACAACACTTACTCAGGAGATATCAACAACACATACTCAGGAGATATCAACAACACTAACATAGGAGATATCAACAACACTAACTCAGGAGAGATCAACAACACTTACTCAGGAGATATCAACAACACTAACATAGGAGATACCAACAACACTAACTCAGGAGATATCAACAACGCTAACTCAGGAGATATCAACAACACTAACTCAGGAGATATCAACATAACTAACATAGGAGATATCAACAACACTAACTCAGGAGATATCAACATAACTAACATAGGAGATATCAACAACACTTACTCAGGAGATATCAACAACACTTACTCAGGAGATATCAACAACACTTACTCAGGAGATATCAACAACACTTACTCAGGAGATATCAACAACACTAAATCAGGAAGATATCAACAACACTAACTCAGGAGATATCAACAACACTTACTCAGGAGATATCAACAACACTTACTCAGGAAATATCAACAACATTTTCTCAGGAGATATCAATAACACTAACTCAGGAGATATCAACAACACTAACTCAGGAGATATCAACATAACTAACATAGGAGATATCAACAACACTAACTCAGGAGATATCAACAACACTTACTCAGGAGATATCAACAACACTTACTCAGGAGATATCAACAACACTTACTCAGGAGATATCAACAACACTTACTCAGGAGATATCAACAACACTAACTCAGGAAGATATCAACAACACTAACTCAGGAGATATCAACAACACTTACTCAGGAGATATCAACAACACTTACTCAGGAAATATCAACAACATTTTCTCAGGAGATATCAATAACACTAACTCAGGAGATATCAACAACACTTACTCAGGAGATATCAACAACACTTACTCAGGAGATACCAACATCACTAACTCGGGAGATATCAACAACACTATCTAAGGAGATATCAACAACACATACTCAGGAGATATCAACAACACTAACATAGGAGATACCATCAACACTAACTCAGGATATATCAACAACACATATTCAGAAGATATCAACAACACTAACTTGAGAGACAATAAGAAATAGTTTCCCTTTCAGACACAAAGATATTATTATTCTAAAGAAAATTGAAATATTTGTGTTCTGTTGTTAACCATACCAATGTATATCTCCTTGGTCCCTAGTTGTGCCCGTTTGAGATTGAGTACGATCCAAAAAAACAATTTGCTGACAGGCAGACATCTTTGGTACTGACATTTGTAGATTGGTATTGCTATTTCTTGAGAAGTACTGGAAGGATTTTTTCTAGAACTTCATACTATCTCCCCCTTGGTCCCTAGTTGTGCCCATTTGAACTTGAGCCTCATCCAACAAAACACAAGAGGCCCAGAGGGCATGTATCACTCACCTAGAAATTTTAGCAATTGTGGCAAAACATTCACATTTTCTCAGTTTGGGATCTACCATTCATTACCATAAATTGCAGTTAACACATTCCTTTAACTAGCATTTACCTTTCTGGTTCCAAAGAAGAATAAAGCAAATCAAGTTGAAAAGTACTCAACATTAATAACCAATTTTGACCTCCTAATTTATTGAGCCCTGGGTTTATCTCCATTATCTCAGTGATATCTATATATTGCTTAGTCCCTTTGGAGTGGTAGAGCTAAAAATGGTAGACAGACAAAGTCTGTCATTGCTATTCCTAACTCACAGGACATTACTTATATATCTGTCTTAGATTTCATATGTATGGCCCCTTGTTATCAAATCATTAAAGTAGAGAAAATATCTTACCATTGTAGAACCAATCACCATCTTTTAATGGTGGGCAGCAGGACCCCTAGGAGCATTTGCTTTTTCACCAAACCAATTAGAGTTAAGCAGTTGCAAATGTATCAACAAAACTCATATACATACAAATGCATATCACCTGAATATTGCAGTGGTTACAGCAACACACTATAATTATCTACAAAAGATGAGGGATTTCAAAGGATTTTGATATGTTCCTTATTGAGACCCCACCTCTCAGACTCCAAGGGGGTGGGGGGGGGGGGGGGGGGGGGGGGATTATATCTCCCCCTATTGGGCCCACCTTTCAGGCCCTTGGGTGGAAAGCATGCAGCATATAAAAAATTGTTTCTGACAAGTCAATAGCGATTCAAAGGAAAAGTTGACGGTTGGATGACAGACACCACACCTTGGCATAAGCTGAACAGATCTCTACACTGAATTTTTCATTTTTTCCAATTTTTAAGCAATACATACAGAAGGAAAGTCAAGAGAAATGCATTACAGACAAAATGATGATGATGAGCATACTGTAATTGTAAAGAAAGCCGAGTAAGGGAGCAATTACTGAGGGAAGGGAGGTAACTCTTGCAGTGGCTGTTAACAACAAAAATCTGTTTTATTTGTCTATAACACGTATTTTCAGAATTTTTGATTCACTTTGAATTAATCATCAATATTGAGTTACATTGATTGTAAAACATTACATTTACAAAGAGTATATGAAAGGTTATACATAGAAAGTGTTAAGAAAGCTATTAAGAATTACTATATATATCTACATGTAATGACAAAATAGTAGCATATTTCATCAAAGATGGAGATTAACAGCATGACACATATCTAGATTAGAAATTAATATACTTTATTTACTTCATAACATGCTTATATTGTTCAAAATACCTGTATATTTATTATGTAAGTCTGTGAGGAACTGTGGGTAAAAGTTGTAACTGAAATATGTTTTGCATATTGTGTATGGCATATTTTATTTTGAAAAAGCAAATGAAAATTTTTCAAAGGAAAAACTATTTTGTGTTATATTGAATGCAAAATGTAGAAATTTTTTTTTTTTCACAGAAGATTGGTATTATATTTTGACACATCATTTGGTGAATTGACAAATCTTTATCATCAGTTAAATGGGTGATTTTATATTTTCTTATTTGGAGAATTAAATCCCTTTGTATACCCATATAAACTTTACTTACTCGGGTTTAATTCATCCATACTGAATTTCTTGAGGACATTTTTTTACATGTACAACTATCATTAGTCACTTACGTGTAGATTTTTAGTGTCGTACTGGTGACATCGGGGAGACTATATATAGGTTTCCCTTCCATCTGTAGTGTACGTATACTAATGCCAAAGATTGTCAGTGCTTTAGTAGCTTTATTCCTTGAGGAATTTCGACCAGACATCATGCACACAATAATAAAGGACCATAATATCTCAGACAAGTTTCAGGGTGTTTGGGTCAATGTCACTTTTACTATTTTTAGCAGAGGCCGGTAGGGCACATGTATTGCTTTAGCAATCCTTATGTAAAGACTTACCTGGGGCCTGCAGAGAATGGCACATAGGCAAATGGATCCCGTTTCTCTATATTCTCAGGTGAAAATCTTTCGGGATCAAACTCCTAATGTAATGAAAGGATGTTCAATATAAATAATGTGATATGTGGAAGAAAACAACAAACAGCTTGACACATGCTATCTTAAAACTCTCAATAAACTTTCAATAAATCATGCATTATTTTATATAGGTCTATATTGACAAATAAAATTCTAAATTGAATCCTAATCAAATTCACACTTAAACTTTCATCAAATAATGATGAAATAGGATATTGAATTACACAGATTTTTTCACAATTCCAGTGTAAAATTGGGTAATTCTAACCTAAACATGAAATACGCAAAATAGGCAAGCTTTATGTACATCTGAAAAGTCAATTAATAAAAAAAACAATGCCTTGATAGATCAAAACACAATATTCCTAAACGTATCTCAATATATGTGTACAGTGAGAAGATGTCCTTGGAGATATTCCAGTCTGTGGTGTATTTCTACACCAGTAAAACATTTATCAATCATTTTTCAAGATGGTAAAAACACAAAAACATACACACTGTATTTGAATTAATTTTGGCGCATGAAAATTTCAGGAAATATATACAGAAATTGCAATAAGCCCAATTATTATATAGCTTAATGTTATCAGCATATAAAAGCACTAAAATGATAAATAACCTCAAAACCAAAAACATCTACAAAACAAAGGAAAGCAATAGGGATATTGGACTGCATACAAACATTTTAAAAAGCAAGCGACAATATCAAACACAGATATTCATGCATAATACATTTAATAGCGGACCTTGGGAATAAAGCATTATAGGCAAAATTACAGTAGTGTGAGACTGGAGGCATGAGACTACTGGTAATAGAATCTTCCATACCCTTGGGGGTGAGACAGGGGATCAAACCGAGAGGAAAGATTCTTAAGTTGCCACACGCGAGGTTTGTCAAGTGTTTGGCAGCTTAATTATCTTACCCCGAGGGTTGAGATTCCCCTGTCTCACTTCCATGGGGGTGAATGATTATTTTTCTCTTATCCTGTTTACCCTGTTATGTATCTAATATCGACAATACATTAATGCAAGGAAATTTTGACGTGGCGTAATTGAATTATCGACATAACTTCATTGTATTGTTGCCGTGGCAAAAAAAGTGAGGAAAATCTCACACCGGTAAATTTGTGGATATCCCTGTCCAGGGTAAGAGAAAAGGTTCTGTTTTATGTGCAGAGGAGCAATTGATAAAATGAGTTTTAAATCAAAAGTTAAAAGAGAAATGAATAATAATAAAATGAAATTGAACAAAGCAATTGTTTTACAGTATCTGTGTGTATAACACAGTGTAATAATGTGAACCCTGTCAGGCAGTTGTTTTACAGTATCTGTGTGTACAAAATAGTGTAAAAATGTGAACCCTGTCAGACAATTGTTTCTAGTTACATAGAACTCATTACTTTACTTTTTATAAATTATGGTCTAGGGATTCTAGCTTATATCAAATTATCAAAAAATAATTCAAGATAAAATTTTAAAAATATTATCATGCTAGACATTTTGTCAATTCGGGTCAACTAGCTGCTTATATAAAGTTCCACAATATCAGGTAAAAATTTATATAAATACCGTAGAGTTTTCCCAAACTTCTGGGTTGTGATGAGTGTTGTAGATTACAACAAGGACCATCTGACCGATCGGGACAATTTCTCCGTCTATTTCAAGTTTCTCAGTTATCTCCCTTACAATCAGTGGGACCGGAGAGTGAAGTCTCATGCCTTCCTTTATACACATTGTCAGATACGTGAATTTGGACAGATCGTCCCTGTAATGATAGGCAGACAGATAGATGTGTTAGGCAGCTAAATAATTGTACAGTGCTAGTAAGTTATTGTATAACATCACTAACAATTTGTAATGGTGCTGTATCTCCGACATGAAGTAATTTGTTGTATATTTTATACAATACCACAACGTTCATACTTTCTGTTTTTTACCTTTTAAGTTAAAAAAAAACAAAAACAAGCATACTTGGAATTGCTAAAGCAATATGTCCCCTACTAGCCCCAGCTAAAAATAGTAACAGTGACCTTTACTTTGACCAAAAAAAAACCCTGAAACTCGAGATCTTATGGTCCTTTATCATTATTTGAAGTTTAATCAAAATCCCTCACAGAATGAACCTGCCACAATGCTGACCCTAACCTAAACCCTATAACCCTAACTTTGGTGTTACGTACATACCTACAAGACAGATGGAAAGGAGACCTTTATCTCCCCCAGGTTTTACCAGTAGGGGACTAATAAGTAATTTCATCCTGAAGACATTCTGCAATACTCTGCCTCTATATTTCATTGGTAACTTTCGGTCTTTTAAGCAATCTTTCTTAGATTTAAATGCACTTTCGAATTAAACAGTATGTATACTGACAGCGATGTAGTATCTTTGTGAACAGGACAAGGATTAAAAACCAGGACTTCCAAACTCTAAATAGACATTTTAACTAATTCAGTTAGCTGGTAGTCACTCAGTGCAGTTCCACTACAATGCTAGTACAACTCATCCATTCCATTTAGATATTGAGCTGTTTTCAGAAGACTTCAAAGGTAATATGTATGCTAACTGGACAACAGACATTTCAATAAAGTGTGAATTTGTCTCTGATACATACACATAATGATCTATAAGTGTGTGCCTTTTCATGTCAAAAATTCATCTGGAACTCCCTAAAAATTATGGGTGTTCATTTAAATTTTAAAAGTCTTTTCCTACAAAGTGTTACACCAGTAGTGGGCAGGCCTATACTTCAAACTTTTGACAGTTAAACATCGTCCAGATGGTGCAGAATCGGTCATCACACCAGGTAAAGTATTGGTCAACACATCAGGTGGAGTATTGGTCACCACACTAGGTGGAGTATCGGTCATCACACCAGGTGGAGTATTGGTCATCACACCAGGTGCAGAATCAGTCAACACACCAGGTGGAGTATCGGTCACCACACTAGGTGGAGTATTGGTCATCACACCAGGTGGAGTATTGGTCACCACACTAGGTGGAGTATTGGTCATCACACCAGGTGGAGTATTGGTCATCACACCAGGTGGAGTATTGGTCACCACACTAGGTGGAGTATCGGTCACCACACTAGGTGGAGTATTGGTCATCACACCAGGTGGAGTATTGGTCATCACACCAGGTGGAGTATTAGTCATCACACCAGGTGGAGTATTGGTCACCACACTAGGTGGAGTATCGGTCACCACACTAGGTTGAGTATTGGTCATCACACCAGGTGGAGTATTGGTCATCACACCAGGTGGAGTATTGGTCACCACACTAGGTGGAGTATTGGTCACCACACCAGGTAGAGTATTGGTCATCACACTAGGTGAAGTATTGGTCACCACACTAGGTGAAGTATTGGTCACCACACTAGGTGGAGTATTGGTCATCACACCAGTTGGAGTATTGGTCATCACACTAGGTGAAGTATTGGTCATCACACCAGTTGGAGTATTGGTCACCATACCAGGTGGAGTACCGGTCACCACACTAGGTGAAGTATTGGTCATCACACTAGGTGAAGTATTGGTCATCACACCAGTTGGAGTATTGGTCACCATACCAGGTGGAGTACCGGTCACCACACCAGGTGGAGTATTGGTCACCATACCAGGTGGAGTACCGGTCACCACACTAGGTGAAGTATTGGTCATCACACTAGGTGAAGTATTGGTCATCACACCAGTTGGAGTATTGGTCACCATACCAGGTGGAGTACCGGTCACCACACCAGTTGGAGTATTGGTCACCATACCAGGGTCCCTATTAACTTTAAGCTTTAATGGTAGGGTGTTAGCTTAGAAAGTGAAAGGTCACTATGGGTCAAGCTCCATTATGGTCAGGAAATACAGCGTATATCATTACGCTTTTGTTTTATGTGCTTTTAATATATTAGCATGCAAATATAATACAAACATGCAGCTAGGTAAGATTATGCGATAATAAATACTTTTTTACTGAATAGCACTCCGATTATGACTCAAAATCCTTATGTGAAGATTTGATTATCGATTTTTCAAAGAGAAAATTGGTTTTAAAGTTCTTCTGGGAATAGCTGGCCATGACAGGTATAGATTCAATTTCAATGTTACCAGTATTTTACAAACATATGTCAAGAAATTTTAAAAAATTTGCATATAGGGTTTATGGTATATATATATGCAAGATACTGCATACATTCAATGATTGGAAGGGTACCTCGGATAGCTAGAGTTCTAAAAGATTTTATATTTTGCCAAAATTGTGCGTAACTGGCATAAACTATTTTTTTTTTTGGAATCAAAATCAGTGTGCTACACAAAATTAATTTTCATTTTATTTAACGACAAGACAATTTATAGACGGTAGGTGATTATAATTTCATGTACATGTGGCCTCAGACCACAATTATACTTCCGGGTCGTTGTACACGAATGTAGTACATATGGAAATTTCAGGACTGTTGCTAAATATTTTTTCCTGACTTAGCTGTTACAGATATGGGCATAATTTTAGCATAGATTTATAGTGCAATATTTAATCTAGTGACAGAATTTTGTTTTGACACCATTTCCATGTTTGTTTGTGTGGCAGGACACAGGGAGTTATAAGGCTTGAGTAGTAATATTTTGTGATTTTCCAGAATTACCCACAATATAGTGGGGTGGTTACACTTAAATATAAATATCTTTCTTAAATGCCGATCATGAGGTACTTTCCAGCTCACTGTATGTTCAGCTTGAATAGTTCTACAACATGATGTGGAAAACCAGATTTTTTGAAAAAAATTCTGAAATATTTAATTTCGATTTTTCTTTGGTAGAACAAAGAGGGAAATTAATTGTGGTCCGAGGCCTGCATATGTAGTGTGTTTTTCCCATGGTTAGGAAGCGCTACCAAAGGGAGATAACACACATACCAGGGAGTTTTCCCAAATTTCAGGGTTATGGTGCAGCCTGTATAAGCTTATAGAGATCAGAGTTCCCAGCGGAACGGACCAACCACACATTTCTGTGTCCTCGGTTGTCTCCCTGAACAGAAGTGGGACCGGTACATGTATTCTCATTGCTTCTCGTAAACACATTGTCAAATATGGAAGATTTGAACAATCATCCCTGTTAATGATAAATAATGTAGAATCAAAAAGATTCACATTTCTTTGTTAAAAAGTGGATAAGTTGAACTTAAGCTGTAATTTTGCAAACCAACAATCTTTTAATATATACATACCAATTGCTTCAATATACTGAACTTAAGTGACATCTACATTTAAAATCATATCTTTTGAAAACTTTCGTTTCATTCTTACAATATATTTGTGAAACAAAATATTTAATCATAACAATATTGTAGGCACAGATGAAAGTAAGTGAGGGGTCTTAGTGTCAAAGTACCTTGAGAACACCCACAAGGTCAGCATGTGACCCCATACCTTTTCACTCCGATCATTTTTTTTTATATCAATAAATTATTTGCATTACTCAACCGAAATATAAAAGCACTTTCTTCAGATCTTATTATGCTGTAATAATCAGAAAAGAAAAAGGATGAATAATTATTTGTTGATATTTGAGATATCAGAGGTAATTAATTACAGCTGTTAGACAATAGCTAATGACTTACCAGGAGATGTCGTCAGAATCCTGACCCTGAAGGACCTCGTCAATTTCCTGTTGAAGACGCTGCTGGATCTCAGGGTGTTGCGCTATAGAATACAGTGTCCAGGAAATGGCACTGGCCGTGGTATCATGACCTGAGATAGACAAGTACCATATACCTGTATTTAGATTTGTCAGTAACGTACATCACCAGCATTATATAACTATACTATCAAAGATCAATCAAATTAATTGTGGGTGGCCAGGTGGTGAAGTTGTTACAATTATGTCCTGGCCTTTCATCTAAACGAGGTTTGATTCCCCAATGGAAGTGAAGCAGTATGAGAATTAGATGATTCCCCAGGTTATAGACTGGTTTCCTCCCAAAGTAAGACTCCTAGCTTGGTGTGTTTCAATCAATTAAAATTGATTGGTATGAGCTGAAGTACTTTTTTTGCTAATTATTGCAAAACAAAAGAGGGTTAAAATTTTCTTTTCCTTTAATGATAAGTTTCAAATAATGTATGTAAACAAGGGGGGTAGAGCCAACGCCGGTCCTCAAGGTTAGTAGGATCCAATAGTAGTGTGTTCGCTGAAGAATAATGTATGTGTAATGTCAAATGATTATTTACTGCAAAAATTCCCATATAATTCATACATCTTTTGGTATTATCATATCTTAGTACACAACATGATGTAAACAGATTAGCACTATGATGAATTAAATTAACAAGAGATCCAAGAGAGATCTTGGCGTCTACCATTGAATGATCTTTATAGGTTCCATGTCAAATTGATCTTCTCTCTATTTTTCCCTTCCTCTTACTAAATATGTAAATTGAGAAACATCCCTCCAGTACTTTTCAAACAAGGGGAACCTATATATGAAATTTGAGGTTTAATGAGAATGGCTGTCTGTCAGCCATGTTGTTTTTCGACTGGTCCCAAAATGAAATATGCATAACTAGTGGCCAAAGGGAACCTACATATGAAATTTGAGAAAGATCCCTTAAGTACTTTCTGAGAAATAGCGATAACAAACTTCAATTATCAAAATCCAAGATGGCTGCCTGTCGGCCATGTTTTCCGATTGGTTACAAAATGCATTATGCATAACTACTGACCAAGGGGAACCTACATATGAAATTTGAGAAAGATCCCTTCAGTACTTTCTGAGAAATAGCGATGACAAGAATTGTATACAGAGGGACGGACGGACCACGGATGCAGGGCGATTTGAATAGCCCACCATCATCAATAGCTCATCATCTGATGATGGTGGGCTAATAAATGTACCAACAATTCTAGTTACAGAAAATAATTTATTCATGTAATAATCTAGCAGAATGCTCAGTGTAAAAACCGCTGAAATAAGATTCCCACTTCCCACTCAAATATATACACTTCCAGTATTTGTGACCTCAATAACTATTTGCATGTGACCTTTATAAATTATCATAGCAGAATCTTATGTTAATCATACATTATGAACATCTTGTATAGTATTTTGTATTGCCTGCTTCTCTCATTGAAGATGTACCTTCAAACAAAAATGTGTCCACTTCATTCCTGATCTCAATATCGGTTAGTCCCACGCCCTCCTCGTCCTGAGCAGTGAGTAGGATATCCAGGAAGTCAAGTGTTTTTTTCTCCACGCCAGTTTCTTCTGATTTCTACAATCAAATGTTTGACTTTAGGTTTTGTATTTCATCACATTTTGTACGATGACTTTCAGGTGAACTAAGATATGTGCCTTATTTATATCCTAACTGTATTTTGACATACCATTTATAAATTAACAATATTCTTACTTTGTAATGTAAAAAACAAAAATGATATCTGTACTTACTACTGTATTCTAATTGATTTGAATCTAATGTGATAAAGTGTTATTTACACCAAAAAATATTATCTTATTGTTTCCAGACATCGCTTCAGCGAAAATTATTTCACTATTTGAATCACAGGGGCTTGACACGTTCCTATGTCCCAGAAATCAGAATAAAAATAACCCCGTGCCTGACCACTATTCAGTAATAAGAGATCTAGGGGTCAGACCTTGAGGTTATTTTTTTCATTCTGGGTCATAGGAACGTGTCAAGCCCCTGTGAATTGAACTAATGAATCACAGTTATGTAAACTAAAAATATGTGTGTAAGAAGTACCTTCTGTTGCTGAGGATTACAAGCTACCATTGCTTCCCTCCTCTTCCTGATAATATCCTCCGCCACCTTGTGTACGTAGTCGCAGTGTCTCTTAAAGCGCCGGCCATCACTCGTCAGAAGGTAGATGATGTCATTATGGAGCCATGGCTTACTGTAGACACACGAAAACAGTAGACAGGTAATCCATATTTCTAAACAAAACTCCACACATCTCACTTAAATAATCCATATTTCTAAACAAAACTCCACATATCTAACTTAAATAATCCATATTTCTAAACAAAACTCCACACATCTCACTTAAATAATCCATATTTCTAAACAAAACTCCACACTTCTCACTAAATAATCCATATTTCTAAACAAAACTCCACACATCTCACTAAATAATCCATATTCTAAACAAAACTCCACACATCCCACTTAAATAATCCATATTCTAAACAAAACTCTGCACATCTCACTTAAATAATCCATATTCTAAACAAAACTTCACACATCTCACTTAAATAATCCATATTCTAAACAAAACTCCACACATCTCACTTAAATAATCCATATTTCTAAAAAAACTCCACACATCTCCTTAAATAATCCATATTTCTAAAACAAAACGCCACACATCCCACTTAAAGTAATCCATATTCTAAACAAAACTCCACACACTCTCACTTAAATATCCATATTTCTAAACAAAACTCCACACATCTCACTTAAATAATCCATATTCTAAACAAAACTCCACACATCCCACTTAAATAATCCATATTCTAAACAAAACTCTGCACATCTCACTTAAATAATCCATATTCTAAACAAAACTTCACACATCTCACTTAAATAATCCATATTCTAAACAAAACTCCACACATCTCACTTAAATAATCCATATTCTAAACAAAACTCCACACATCCCACTTAAATAATCCATATTCTAAACAAAACTCCACACATCCCACTTAAATAATCCATATTCTAAACAAAACTCCACACATCTCACTTAAATAATCCATATTTCTAAACAAAACTCCACACATCCCACTTAAATAATCCATATTCTAAACAAAACTCCACACATCCCACTTAAATAATCCATATTCTAAACAAAACTCCACACATCTCACTTAAATAATCCATATTTCTAAACAAAACTCCACACATCTCACTTAAATAATCCATATTTCTAAACAAAACTCCACATATCTCACTTAAATAATCCATATTTCTAAACAAAACTCCACACTTCTCACTAAATAATCCATATTTCTAAACAAAACTCCACACATCTCACTAAATAATCCATATTCTAAACAAAACTCCACACATCCCACTTAAATAATCCATATTCTAAACAAAACTCTGCACATCTCACTTAAATAATCCATATTCTAAACAAAACTTCACACATCTCACTTAAATAATCCATATTCTAAACAAAACTCCACACATCTCACTTAAATAATCCATATTTCTAAACAAAACTCCACACATCCCACTTAAATAATCCATATTCTAAACAAAACTCCACACATCTCACTTAAATAATCCATATTTCTAAACAAAACTCCACACATCCCACTTAAATAATCCATATTCTAAACAAAACTCCACACATCCCACTTAAATAATCCATATTCTAAACAAAACTCCACACATCTCACTTAAATAATCCATATTTCTAAACAAAACTCCACAGATCACTACTGCCAAGCAAAGTCATTACAAATCTATTACAAACCCATTACAAAACCATTAAAAACACTGATTCCATTAAAATTGGCCATTATTTCTCGTTTCCATTTTTGGGACAAACCTGGAGTTAAGTAATGTAATGGGCATTATTTTTCTAAATTTCAATTACTTTGCTATCAATATTTTCTTTGTAATGGTCATTAACAAAATAATGGCCATTACTTCATGTTTTGTATTTTTCTTAATGGCCTTTATTCTGTTTGTAATGGCCATTAGAGTGGAGTCATCATAATGTTATGGCCATTACTAACGGTGGATTTTATGTACTCCCATAACATTTTCCATTTAATGGCCACAACAAATTATGATCACAATGTAATGGCAATTATTTATTGGTAACTTCATGTAATGCCCATTACATTTTCCATTTAATGGCCATAACAAATTATGATCACAATGCAATGGCCATTACTTATTGGTACCTTCATGTTATGCCCATTACATTTTCCATTTAATGACCATAACAAATTATGGTCATAATGCAATAGCCATTACTTAATGGTACCTTTATGTAATGCCATTACATTTGTTATTCCGATGTGCAATTCCTCATAAGTGACATTTTTTTTCTTGTAATGGCCATTACAAATATTACAAATATCATCACATCATATTGTAATATATATGACAATGTTTAATATACTACCATGAATTGTTGACCTTAAATTAATGTATTATTTCAGTATCTTATTTTTCATTGTATTGTTACTGTTGAATTCCATGTCTATATTACAATTTTAAAGAAGAATAAGTAAACTGTACAGGCTTACTAAACCCCTTCACAATAAAAAAAAAATCAAATTTCCCGCCAATTTTTTCCCGCCCAATAACTTCAAGCAGGAGAGTTCCAATACATGGCAGCCATGAGGCTTTTCTCACACATATGAACAACATGTTATTTTACAAATGAAGGGAAGTATTTATCTTTAATACCTGGTTCATGATTAATACAAGACTACCAGGAAATGAAATATTCAACTCTGGAAGTATGTCAACCTGTTTATAGGTAAGAATTAACTTAAAACCAATCACCATGCATGTGACCTAATTAAATTTACATAGTGTACATTATATTCAAACAGCTTTGGCATTTCTTATATTGTATTGCCTATTCAACCAAATTGTACAAACACACATCATATGTACATTGAGAATTAATTAATGCAATAATGAACATAAATCACTCTTACATGTATCTGAAGAATATTAAAAGGATTTTGGGTCCACATGATTGTGTACAATTGTACTGTGAATATCCATTTTTGAAGCAGTTATCAATTTGAAACAAATGATGGATCACTTTGAATGCAATTTTTAATGGAAGGACTACATGTACAATGATATTGTCAAACATGCATAGTGATACAGTTCATGATGAACTTTGATGAAATTAAGTGGTAAAATGCATTTTCTAAATTTTCTGAATGCGTCTAATGTAATGGTCACATGTAGGTCCATTAATTTTGTATACCTGTATATATATACTGAAACGAAAAAGAAACGCAACATGGAAAATTGTGATTAATTTTGTATTAAATATACATATCTGTATAAAAATCGCGGAAATAAACATGCACCCTGCCTAACACCCATACCAATCTTCAAAATCACCCAAGTGTGACTAGAGACCTATGCACTTCCGGCGCGGTAAAAACATCAAAAACCGTGCCTGTACAAACATATGCGTTCTTTTTTCATTCAAACCAGTATCAATTCATCACTAACATTGAGCCACATCATCGCCAATACTTTTGCAAACAATAATTCCTTTTACAATTATGCCACGGTTATCAAAGGTTGATAGAGGACGTGCTATAGCGATGCTTCTGGCAGGGAACACGCAACTTCACGTCGCTCGACAATTCAGAGTTCACAAATCGACTATTAGTCGATTAGTTTCACGTCTTAACGCAACAGGAAGAGTCGATGACCAGCCGAGATCAGGATGTCCACGCGTAACGTCGCGACGTCAAGACCGGGTTCTTAGGTTGGCACACCTGCGTAACAGGAGATTAACGGCCGCTGAAACGGCAAGGAATACGATTGGTAATCATAACCGTCGAATTCATCCCCAAACAGTGATCAACAGACTGCGTGAGGCTAATTTGCGTGCAAGGCGACAGTACGTTGGTTTACCACTAACACCGCAACGTCGAGCACGTCCTATGAGACGTTGGAGGTCTATGCTCTTCACCGATGAACAGATGGCCGTCAACGTGTGTACCGGCGTCGAGGCGAACGTTTTGCTGACGCCTGTGTTTTGGAACACGACCGATACGGAAAGTCAATGCCCTGATGAACTCAATGCAACAAAGAATTAGAGATGTGATAACTGTTCGAGGAGGACACACACGATATTAGGGCACGGTTTCAAAACTGCTGCCATTTCAACTTGGATTCACGTAGGGTACTACCAATCATGACCTTCTAGCAAAGTGACCTGTTCTTAAAAATCTCTAAACATTTAAAGGATGTTACATCAATATTCAATATTAACTATTACATATGAAATTTAAACATAATGCTCACAAGTATTATTTTATTAAACCTACAATTTGAAGTTGCGTTTCTTTTTCGTTTCAGTATATAATGGCCATTACACTTTTGTTTGTAAAAACGTAATGGCCATTACCATTGTGTTGATCTTTAAACAGTTTTTGTACTTTAAAAGTAATGGTCATTATATTTGTAAAAATTATGGCCATTAAAGTGTATTTTCTTGTAATGGTCTTTTAGTTTTGTACACCTTTAATGGCCATTACACCTTTTTTGACGAAATGTAATGGCCATTACAGAGTACACTTCAGAAAGTAATGATACCGTTAATGGGCATTACAAAAATGGTTTTGCCCCAAACCTAATGGCCATTACATTACACCAAAAATGTTTAATGCCCATTACACCATAAGGTTTGATGCCCATTACATTGAAAACTAATTATTGATGGCCCTATTACATTGTAATGGCAATTACTTAGTGAAAACTTTAATGGGTTTGTAATGGGCAATTTGACATTAGTGATAAGAGTTAATGACTATCAATGTTTTTGTCAAACCATTAAAATCCTTAAAATGCATTTAAATTTTATTGGGTTTTTTTCAGACCCATTAATTTTGTACCTTTAATAGTCATTAATGTTAAATTAAAAGCCATTATTAAAATAATTAATGATCATTATAAATGTTTTGTTAATAGCCATTAAAATGTATTAATTAAGTACCATGAACTAATTGATTTGTTTCAACCCTTTGATGATCATTAAAATTGAAAACTGTCACATTTAAAGACTATCAAACTTGTATTAAAATTTTCAATTAATAGCAATTAAAGGTACAAAATTAATAGCATGATTGATGGTTTTATGATGGGAAATCTTAATGGGGTTTTTAATGGCCGTTTTAAGGGCTTGGGTATGCAGTAGTGGATCCCACTTAAATAATCCATATTCTAAACAAAACTCCACACATCCCACTTAAATAATCCATATTCTAAACAAAACTCTGCACATCTCACTTAAATAATCCATATTCTAAACAAAACTTCACACATCTCACTTAAATAATCCATATTCTAAACAAAACTCCACACATCTCACTTAAATAATCCATATTTCTAAACAAAACTCCACACATCCCACTTAAATAATCCATATTCTAAACAAAACTCCACACATCCCACTTAAATAATCCATATTCTAAACAAAACTCCACACATCTCACTTAAATAATCCATATTTCTAAACAAAACTCCACACATCCCACTTAAATAATCCATATTCTAAACAAAACTCCACACATCCCACTTAAATAATCCATATTCTAAACAAAACTCCACACATCTCACTTAAATAATCCATATTCTAAACAAAACTCCACACATCTCACTTGAATAATCCATATTTCTAAACAAAACTCCACACTTCTCACTTAAATAATCCATATTTCTAAACAAAACTCCACACATCTCACTTAAATAATCCATATTTCTAAACAAAACTCCACACATCTCACTTAAATAATCCATATTTCTAAACAAAACTCCACACATCCCACTTAAATAATCCATATTCTAAACAAAACTCCACACATCCCACTTAAATAATCCATATTCTAAACAAAACTCCACACATCTCACTTAAATAATCCATATTTCTAAACAAAACTTCACACATCTCACTTAAATAATCCATATTCTAAACAAAACTTCACACATCTCACTTAAATAATCCATATTCTAAACAAAACTCCACACATCTCACTTAAATAATCCATATTTCTAAACAAAACTCCACAAACTGTCATACCATATATCCCAAATAAATACTATGTTTATATATCCAGGAGCAGAGCCAACACTGTTACTTTCCTATCAAAACTTCTCTCATTTCTTTTCAAATATTAATTTTGTTGGATAATAATGAATTTGAAATTTTGATGTCCTTAGCATTAATGAAGAAAGCATATAAGTAGCTGATATAAAAATTTGGATAATAAAATTAAAATGTTTTATTAAAACATATCTCTTATTGAAGGATTAAACACAATTGATTGGTTCATTGTGTTTTGTGTGTTAAGCCCATCTGTGGGACACATTAAGTTATCACTGATTGGGGCATTAGTTTACATAGAAACTACGGTATATTTTGGATCCTCTATATTTTTTTGATTACTGTAAAAGTGGAAATGTTCGCGGCATGGAAAATTTTTGCTTATTTGGCGACCACTATATATCTCCGCGAAATTATCAACACGCGAACATAATAACATGTGAAAATATTGACACGTGAATATTTCCACCAAATAAACTAAATACCATAAAATCCAAGACGCAAGTACCTAGTGGTATACTATATGTTAGCATTCAAGCGTCATATCACCTGTGATTTGTAACGTTGTCATGGTTGGTCAAGAGACATGCATGGATATAAACTAATCTAAGTAATGTGTAAAATGATAGTATTTTATCTAGTTCATATTTGTCATTAAATTTTCTTCATTACGTGATAACTATGATTGTTACTACGTTAACGTTACTGTACAGTTTAATCTCTGAGCAGCTCGGCCTTTTGTAGCTATATACAGGCCCCGAAACAGCACAGGATTTGTTACACAAAAGATAAACTTACTTGCAATAGAAACGTAAAGTCTTTGCATGGTAATATGTTTTATTTGAATCAGAATCAGATACATTATTGCAATGAATGACCCGTTTAATATAATATTGTATACATATGCTGTTGCGTTTACGAAAGGGCTACTGTAGAAATAGGTATTATATATATGTATATATGTTGGAGAATTACGTCAGACATCAATATGTCTGCTTTTAGATTGTCCCAGTCGTATTAAAATATCTACCAAACATATTGGATACCTACAAAATTAACCATCACTAATTGCGACATTTGTGTTTGTTTTGACTGGACATGAATGCTTATCATGTCACTCAGTATGACTGGACCGCCGATCCTTTCAACTTTACCGTACGTGGGCGGCATCTCCTGTGGTTTGTCTACTTAGCGTGAGGGAGGCGGCTTACAAGTTGACAGGTAATACCATAATTGCCAATAATTAAGAGATGTTCAGTTGAAATTGAATAATCAAAATACTAAGTTAATACTGTATTTGACAATACACGCATGATTTCTTAATTAGTTTGCCATACAGCACGAGTACTTATACCATACATCGCAATGTACATTGTCAGGGCCTAAAGTTGCAATCAGCTGTCTCGTGCATGGTGTATTTTTCAAAGCAAGAAAGCTGAATCAACGCTAAAATATGTGACATATATATTTTTTATCTGTCAGACGTACTACGATGATCACACATACAACCCATTAACCTGTTGATCAAACTATTGGTATTTTTACAGGACCGACAGACGCGAGCTTTCAATGGAGTTTTCTGAAAAAATATCTTATTTTACGTACATGCCCATGCACTGACATCGCGGCACGAAAATATGTTTTCATCAAGACTGACAGTTGGAAAATATCCACACCGCGAACAGTTTGGAAGCTGACTTAGCGAAAATTTCAACAAGCGAAAATATCCACTTTTACAGTATTAAACATGAAAGCTTTTCTTATATGTTGTTTTTTTTTGTTGTCACCATTGTTGCTTTAGAATTTAAATTGATCCTGGAAACAAGACCTGATAGCAAATAAAGCAGGATGACACAATTCTAGTATCAATAAATAATACGTACAAAAATCGGTCCGTAATTAACTCCAGCATTTCTGTTACACAGCGTACATAGGGATGTTTGTCTCTGAAAATTAAAATATTATGTTTCAATATCATGAATAGCTTGCAGTGAGATATATACATTGTTTGAATGTCTCATAGATATGCAATGTACTTAGGTAAAAATAAATCCCAATATCTCATATATAACAAGTAATTTTTTCTTTCATTTTTGCTACAGCAGGAATTGGTTAATTAAAGATTGATCAGAACTGGTAATTAATTACAATGCGTTAGAACGTTTAAGTAAAGTGTATAATTGAGACGAATACCATAAAAAATCCTTGATTAATGGTAAATGGTACATTTAGTGCAAAATGTATGCATAGTAACTACAGTACCATTTCATATAATTAATATTAAACTGAAATTTAAAAGGCTGTATCATTTAATTAATTACAGTCAAACCTGCTCTAGCAACCACCTGTCTGGAATGACAGTTTTGTAATGGTCCAAAGCATTTTTACTATTGTAATCACAAGCTTCTGCATCTGTTTAGTATTTATAGAATGTTAGCCCCAGCTCTCTACTCCTACATGTCAACAAGGTGTAACACTTGAAAAGTCGGAAGTGGGGGGTCGAGCTTTGATACAATACAAACAAATTTCAGCAACATAGCTTGATTGTTGCGTGACAATGATTAAAAGATCAGAAAATGGACCAAACGCGGTCGTGATAGCCAATCATCAATCAACTGTGAAATGGAGGTAAGCAATATATTTTAGAGTGGTTTTTTCAGTGGGCAATCTGACAAGTCGACAACTCTGTGAACAATACTAACTACACTGTATGATTTTCTACCAATCAGACTGTCCATTTAAAACAGCTCTAAGATAGATAGCCTACTTCCGTTCTATAGTTGATGCATTGTCCGAACTTCCAAGTGTTACACTTTGTTGATATAGTAGGAGTAGGCACTAGTTTTTTTCTATAAACATTTACAAGATACAGATGTCTATGATATAATGACAACTTGCATAATGACCACCTGCACAATGCGACGATTTTGACCCAAAATCAATGTATAATGGCCGGTCTCCAAGACAGCACAATAAAGTTTTTGAAATTGTAATGGTAGCTCTTCTTTTACCATGTAATTAAATCCATTGTCTGTATTATAGCATATAACTTCTAATATCTACCTGTGTAATACAGAACCTGTCTATTTCGGGAAAACAAATGCCAATTTACAAGGTGTCTATTTAATACAGGTTTTAAGACATTACCCAACACTCTGGCAGTCCGTCTTGTAGGAGAACGCACACTGCAGGATAACATCTAGTGTGTACTGGGAGACAGGTGAAAAAACATCAAAGTAGCCATCACCCTCCAGGTGGAACTTGTTCAGTTTATCCTGAAAATAAAAAATATTAAACAGACTTTAAGAAAAAGTCTACAAAAACAACAAATTTTACATAATTATATATTGTTTTAGAAAAGTTCTTTCTTATATAACCGCATAAACAGTTTAAGCTACAGTAACATGATAGTCCCAGAAAGAAATATGTCTTTGATAATTATTTGCAAACAATGAATTTAATTAATTACGCTTCCTTGCATTCGTGTAGTGATGTTTGTTCGATTCTTTGCCACCTTTTGACACTAAAAACACTGAAGAGTTCCAATAGCAGGACATAATCATTAACCCCACGGAAAATTTCACTGGAATTCCATTAGTTTTCCACTGGAATTGCAGTGAAATTTTCATCATAAAAACAGTGGAATTCCACTGGAAAAGTGGCAAAATTCCATTGGTTTTCCACTGGAATTCCAGTGAAATTTTCATCATAAAAACAGTGGAATTCCACTGTAAAAGTGGCAAAGTTTACCACTGGAATTCCATTGTCATTCCACTGGAATAGCACTGGAATTCCAGTGAAATTTTCTGTGGGGTAGTAGTTTTTCCAAAAGTGCAACCTTGTATCAAACTTTAAAAAATATGAAATGAAACTTTTTGGATAGGAAATTATCTCATTTATGTAGATTTTACTGTGCACCTGAAAAATGTTCGTGATGAATTGGGGAAAAGTTTGATTATAAAGCCAAAAATGCTGTAGTTGGGCCTTAATTTCCCCAACAATAAATCAACATTTTTTAAGGGAATCGTTAAAATCAATCAGATGCATAGGACTTTTCAGATGAATATTGATATACCCTTTCCATCAATTCCAGATATCTTGTTAAAAAAAGTGATTTAGAGGTTGCACTTTGCAAAAATCTATAACGGTGTTAATGTTGCCGCATTTACCAGTCACATGACCTAACTAAATATGGAAGTGACCTGAGAGGGCCGTCATTATACAGTGGACAATGTGTACTTTCTCTTAAATGCTTAATAAGCACATACAACATGGTAAACATGGAAATAAAGACATGGAAAAATCAGTGCAGGGATTATTTAGGGCTACCAAATGGATGGGTCATCTTTAAGAAAAAGAACTATCTGTAATATAATCTATGGGCCATTTATAGAAATTCAAAGGATTTTTCTGAATCGACATGTGGGTCATTCAGGAAAATTGTGGGCCAATGGTCCCATGGCCCCCTCCAAAATGATCCCTAAAATGTCGAAGTTAAGGTGCTAATATAATGAAGGACAACATTAACAGTGATGCGTTAGATATGTTTTCTATTCCAATGAATATATATACCATTGAGGATGCACAAAACTAGCAACTTTGACAATGGACAACTCAAAGATAATTCTTTCCACATGGATAGGGAGTGCATAATTCTGGCACACATTAACTGATTTCTACCGATTATGCTTATTTTTTTATTTCATTCCACAGAGCATCATGAAGTCTTAGTAAACTAGTGTTTTTGGGCTTGATTTCCACTGGAAACATTCACAATATTGATCTCTGCTGTTACACTTACAATAAATACATCTGCTGTACGGTTGTTGAGTTTCTGGTATGGTCTCAGAATATCAAAGTGGAATGCTGGGGTAAGGAGTCTCCTGTTTCTCCTCCACTTGGTCCCTCCCGACAGTAGTAGCCCATCTCCTACCCACGGCTCAATCAGGCGATAAATCTGTTTCCCCTTAGGTTCTATTGATAGAGAGGAAATCACACATTTGTGTTATCTCAAACAAAGGGAAACCTGGAAAATGTTACACCAAGTTCTACATTTTGTTATTACTTAAACCCTTAAAGATTCACATTTATACTATTTAGTATCTTCCCTATTGGGCCTCGTCTCTCTTCATTGAAACATTTTGTTTCTACACAGAGCTCCAGATAATTTTTTGACGGCATGTATTTGTACTCACACTTTTGAAACATAAGGGGTAAAATTCTTTTCAGTACCTGAAGTCTTCATAATGGCCTTCACGGTGTCTGGATGATTGACGATTATTAATGGAAGAAACGGTCCGAGCCATGCTCTGGAAACTCGAGGAAATAAGGCAGTCATGTCTCTCTGGAATTTCAGTCCTGCTTCGTTTGGTCCTGGGTACTTTTATGGAAATGTCAACAACAATAATATTTATTTAGGGAAAAAATCCATATAAGATTAAAAGATATCACAGCTTATCACAACTGAAATGGCAATGCAGCTTGTAAATAATATTTTGCATTAAGACTGAGTATAAGAATAGATCTATAAAAAAAATGGTTTCTTTGATCAAAGCTTGACATACATTTATATATCACAATGTACCATGAAAAACTTACCACAGTTTAATAGAGCACATGATTATTCAAATTTAAATCACTGCCTCCGCTAGAGATCAAACCCAGAACCTCTGGCTTACTAGTCTTACGCTCAACTGATCGGGGTAAAGAGAAGATCTCTAGTCAAGCGGTATATTGCAGCTAGTATTTATCAGGTTTACAACAGTTAATTACTATATATATGCTATACATATATGTCATATTGTCCATTTCATGAATATAAGGTCTTACCTTTTTAGAATTTCAATGTTGAATGTTTTATACTTGAACCAAGATAAACATAGTAAAATACAATTTCTCTGACCTTCAGACTTAGTTACTTCAGCTAGCTAAAGGTCACTGGCTGTTTTTTGGCTCTGACACCCACCGACCTTATCAACCGAACCCTATTTGACACTAAACAAGGTTGGCCCTGATTGAAAGAGACAATTATATATCAATATTTATAAGTCTAAACTTGATGACGACGGTGTGTACTTACAGTTTAGGTATTATATATCCCATTTAAACAGCCCAATCACTAATTCACATAAAGTTGATAATACTTTGACACAAAACACTTTGCTTCCTCATTCTATTGCTTCAAGTAACCTATTTTGAACATGGCAGCACTGGTTGTTATATATATATATGAGTACGGAATGTGTGTACCAAATGGAACAAATAAGAAAAAAAAGTTTTAGCTTGTTTTTGATTTATATTGCATTTTTGTATTTACCAGGCTGCCATTTTCAATCTGAGCTGTTACCAGAATGAAGCCTGGAAACATAAATAATCGTGATCGTTTCAATTTGTATGTCTTTGATTGCTATTTTTGTGGATTTAATGATGGATTCATGAAAAAGAGGTAATAACATTACATCATTAAATATTTTACTATTGACAGTGTGCATAGTGTAAATCTGCTTCTGGAAGTAAGAGGTTACACAGTATGTGCCCTTACTTAATGAACAATGTGGATACTACATAATCTAGCTTTTCTTTTCTTTTTCAATGTTGAATATTTGGTTTATGCACAGGCGTTTGAAGTTCTGACAGTAAACCGAGATATAATACCATATAAAAAATAAGGGTATTTACTATAAAAAAAAGAGTATTTACTATACTTTTTATAGTAAATACTCTTATTTTTTATATGGTATTATAACTCGGTTTACAGTCAGAACTTCAAACGCCTGTGGATTATGCATGTGATGTATGTTTATCATTGGTAAAACTAATGACCGAGGAGCATGCACAATAAACGTGATACAAGATAACCTGAATTAGATCAGATAACATTTTTATGTAACGGTATATGTGTCCTTTGTACATACACTGTAACCATGTAAGCTTAGTCCGCGATATTACCTCCAATAAGTTTCCGAAAAGGATGTTTGCTTTCTCACCAGGGAACCGCTCAATCATCTCTGTTAGCTTTCTTCTTGCTATATAAAGTTGTATTAATTTGATAAAGACGTAACAGCTTGCCACAGACACCAAACCTGATACCACAACAAGTGTGACACCCATCTTGTTTGTTTACTGATCAAAGTCAAAAATGAAAGTGGATCAACGTGTTGAAGGCGCTTGTCATACGTCTCGTGCGTATTTCTTTTACTTAGCTAGCAAACATCCTTCTGACATAGATTTGTCTGGTGCACTTCCTGTTGATGTTGAAGTTTTCTCATTGTGCTGCTTTTACACACAAAAAAAGACAAGTAACATGCATATATTTATGTTCTTAAACGACCGAAAATGATACTGAGCTCTCGGTATTGATATTTCATATTGTTGATATTATGGCGACGGCCCGACCCCCCGGGATCGAATTTGACCACCGGTGGACTGAAGGAGCCGAATGCCTGACATTGGATTTTGGTCCTTTCGAGACGGTCCATAGATGGAGGCGAATGCCAGAGTGTGACGAGTTTGTTGGAGCTAGGTCTGTATGTCTGATAACCAGTCATTTCGTACCATGATAATTTCGTAACATTACAAAACCTTTCTTACAAAATCCATCTTGTACCATTATGTCAATTACCTGTACATATACCATATGAAAACAAGTGTTGTGGTTATTTTGTATCATACACATAACACTAAATGTATGTGTTACAGGTTTTAAATGTAAATACAATCAAACCTGTTTTTTCACAACAACCAGTTTACGTGAAACTGCCATAAGTACCTTGTCGTTGAACATAGCATTCAGTAGACCATTTTGTTTATAACTTTTCAGAAGTAAAATTTATGCATAGGTGCTTAGCACGTTTATAAGGCCAAGACAGACTATAGACTAACATATAGAGACTATAATCGGTCTTGGACATGTAAACGTGCTAAGCACCTATGATTGATGCATACACTTTTATATAAATCTTTAAGGGTTAAATCTTTATAATTATTAAAAGGACTGATCTATTTAAAATCCAGGAATGAAACATAATTTTTTGGAGTCCAAGACAAAGCATAACTCAAAATGGTCTAATGAATACAAAAGTAATTTTCTTTTTGAATACTTGTTCCGAAATATTTCTAAATGTATTTCTCAAATTATCTCACTTAATATCTTTCTTAAATAAAAATTACACAGTAATTGATTGATCATGTTTGTAATGCTGCTTAGTTCTGTTGTGACAAGCTTCTTATACTAATTAGTTATAGAAAAAAATTCTGACCCAAATTGAAATCCAGATTTTTGTGGCAGTTTACAACTTTTTATTAGTATTATCCAATTAAAGATGGTGTCAATATAAATGCTAATACCAACAGCTACAATTAAGAAAGGCATTACTGGCTTTCATGTGAGTAAATCATGTTGACATATATGACCAGTGTTTGTTATCAAAGTGATTAATAGGAGTGCCATTTGCTTTTGATTGTTGCTTATTTCTAATGGAGTATATAATGTCTGGTGTCACGTCAGAGGAAAATCTACATACATGCACTCTATATCATAATGTAAGGTTTGTCTCAATTATTATTTCAGTTCAATATAATTATCTGATAATCATTTATTTGAATTAGTTCAGAAATTGAACACCCTTACCTAAAAATATCAGGAAACATTGTAAAATTTAGCTAAAGCCTATACAGCTATGCGAATAGAGAGGATGAATTTAATTTCTCATATGTTACATTGCAAATTCACTGCATTGTATTATTACTTTTTATTCCAGACGAAGTAAACATACTGTCGTTGCTTACAAGGAAGCTATCTATGTGTTCGGGGGTGATAATGGGTAAGTACATGTACATTCCCCACAGTGACTGTATAAAGTCAACTGGTTTAGTCATTGTTGGTCAAACATACATAATTATAATTATACAATAGAAAATGGGCAAATAAGACTGAAGTACATGTACATATATGATAGTCATACGTCCTATAATCTCACCACCAGAGAGGTAGTGGTGTAACGATTCACCAATGCATAGATGTATTGGATCGCAGAGTGGTGCATCGATGCATTGTCTATCCTTGATTTGTATCGCCACACTTGAAAATTTGTAGTTATCTCCCTTGACCAATGTTAGCTTACGTTTTGTACCGATAGATACATAATACATAGTGGTGTAATGATTCATTGATACATCGATGCATTGGATCGCAGAGTGGTGCATCGATGTATCGTCAGTCCTTAATTGGTATCGCGATACTTGAAAATGTGTAGTTATCTACTTTGACCATTAATGTTAGCTAAACATTTTGTAGTAAACAACATGGCTGACAAGGCCGTTCCAGAGGCTTCTAAAAAATTAAAGCTGCCTGTTAAAGTTTTTTCAAATCCAAATTATCTAAATTCTAGAATGCTTTGTGGGAAACGGACAAAATGTATGTTTTTTGGCAACAAATGTAGACAAAGACTCTAATATTTCTGAAATACCACAAAAACCAATATGACTACTGTATGATGGAATACCAGATATCTAGGTCATCAGCTTCTCATATATTGTGATACGTATCGTATTGGTGACCCCTGTATGTATCACCATACGAATCGTATCGCTACCCACTTTGCGATACACAGCTCTACAGAGAAGTACAGTATTCCACTAAATGGATATAAGATCCACTGAACTAATCTTTAAATACATTTTTTATGAGTATACATCCAGCCATTGCAATATCATTTAGTCTGCAGTTTTCTTACTATCTAACCATTATTTAACTCTGGTCTATGTTGTGGTTGATAGTCAGAATGATTCCTTTTTTAAAAACTGGAAAGTTTAGTGATCTCTATATTAATTGGCATTCACCCATTGTTTTAATTACGTAATAATGATGAGTTAGGTGTCATAGAAAGAATATACACAAGTCAAGAAGATTGATAATTAAATGCAATAAAATTTTCATTAATTTTTACTTATTTTTTAAAGCAAGTATAAGTTTTGACAGCATTTCCTGACACTCTATAGCTATATACTACAGTCTCTATCATATTTTCATGTAATAGTCATGCTAATAATTAGTTATTGATTAAAATACTCATCACTTCATCTCACACATTGACATATATATCAGTATATATGCTAATTAAATGTATATATTATTGCTTAAACATATTTACAATTTCCACTACAGGAAGAATATGCTAAATGATCTGTTACGCTTTGATGTTAAGGACAAGTCCTGGGGAAGGTAAGATTCATTTGTCTCCTATGTATTTGTTTTATTATCATATTTATCTACAAGTTCCTTTGAGTTTGCTTCAACATTTTACACATAAAGAACAGCTGACTCTTAGAAAAAATAGATTGTCTTTTACCGTATATATTGTACATATGCATTGAATTTGACAGAAAAGGAATGAACATGCATGGATTTTCACTGATTTCAAATTTGTAAAAATAAATTTTAATATTGGTCCAAAATATTTTTGTTTTTAACAGAGCCTTCACCACAGGTTGTCCCCCAGCCCCTCGATATCACCACTCTGCTGTAGTACACGAGGGAAGCATGTTTGTCTTTGGTAAGAACCTCTTCATTAATATTTGGCTGATTGTACTGTGGTTATTTTTGTAGCACAAATAGTATTTCTCTACCAAATGCATTATGATTGTGCTTATGTATATGCATATATTTTCTAAAGATATTTCTAAAAATTGATGACCTTAAAAGTTTAATCTCCTGAAAAGAAAGTTCTTTTTAAAAGTACAAAACATTTACTGTATAAAATATTGATGAGATATGTCTGGAAAATTTTTGATATTATATATTCTGTATATCTGTTTAATTTTTTCTTGCATGGTAGGAAAATCAGCCCAACATGTACATGTATATACAGGTAAAAGGTTAACTTTGGGAGAATTTGAGTAGGTTTCAAAGATATCATATCATGAAACTGTATATGATATAATGAATTCTCAAATATTATTATCTGAATTAGTATATATAGAACACCTGGAGATATTTGTTGTTGTGTGTATTTGGGATAGGCGGATACACTGGAGATATACATTCCAACCTAAACCTCACCAACAAAAATGATCTGTTTGAATACCGCTTTGCTACCGGACAGTGGGTGGAGTGGAAGTTTGAGGGTCGGTGCCCCGTGGCCCGTGCTGCTCATGGTGCTGCCATCTATGACTGGAAACTCTGGATATTTGCGGGTTATGATGGAAATGCAAGACTTAATGACATGTGGACAGTTCCACTGACGGAAAGTGCCAAAAACTGGGAGGAGGTACCTATTCACAGCCATCAAATTTAACTAAGGATATTTGTTTCTGTTTATTGCAATAGATGAAAAGAAATTTTCCATCTATATATGCATAGCATGGTGATTTAAATATCGTTCTTTTATTTTTTTCAAACTTGATTTTATTTTCAAACTTGATTTTATTTTCAAACTTGATTTTATTTTCAAACTTAATTTAGGTGAAAAAAACAGAAGTTGATGCATTTCAATTATTTTAAAGTTCTGTCTAAAGGTTTGTATTAAAAGACAGGTTTAGATATTATTATATAGGCATGCCGTGAACTTTTAGGAAGTCGTACTGTAATAAGCCATGGGATAGGGGTTAGATTTGTACTGATCTGCTATAGACATCGGTGGACTTTTAGGAAGTCGTACTGTAATAAGCCATGGGATAGGGGTTAGATTTGTACTGATCTGCTATAGACATCGGTGGACTTTTAATTATCAGACATGGGCATATTAACAGATAGTTATTTATCTGGTATTAAGCCTGTGTCTGATAATAAGCCAACCCATATCTATTGCAGTTCAGTGAAAATCAAGCAAACATTATGTCAGTGACTGCAATTAGCTCACCCTGTTATCATATTGGTTCTCTAGGCTTATTGCATAATAAAGACAGTAGCTGGCAAATGTAAAGTTATATTTCATTTGTAGGTAAATCAGACATTCCCAGCTACCTGCTGTAACTTTGTTGTATTTTACAGGTAAATCAGACAGGTAACATTCCCCCTACTTGCTGTAACTTTGTTGTATTTTACAGGTAAATCAGACAGGTAACATTCCCCCTACTTGCTGTAACTTTGTTGTATTTTACAGGTAAATCAGACAGGTAACATTCCCCCTACTTGCTGTAACTTTGTTGTATTTTACAGGTAAATCAGACAGGTAACATTCCCCCTACTTGCTGTAACTTTGTTATATTTTACAGGTAAATCAGACAGGTAACATTCCCCCTACTTGCTGTAACTTTGTTATATTTTACAGGTAAATCAGACAGGTAACATTCCCCCTACTTGCTGTAACTTTGTTGTATTTTACAGGTAAATCAGACAGGTAACATTCCCCCTACTTGCTGTAATTTTGCCCTTGCTGTAGCCCGGGACTCCATGTATGTGTTCTCTGGACAAAGTGGCGCGAAAATTACCAACAACCTCTTCCAATTCAAATTTGATGCACAAGAGTAAGTCTAATGTTATAATGATCAAAACTGATGGTTCTTCTATCAGTTAATCAATGTACCTTTACAAAAATATCAAAATAGATTTATCAGAATGTCCAATCAGTTCTTGAAATTCAAAAATTTGTGAGGATATTAGCTGGTATACATTGTTAAAATGAAAGATCTTCTCCTGGAGAGGCAGCCATCTCATTTCTTTGATTAGAGATAAATTTGAAATTGAAAAATAATGTTTACAGTAAATGTACATTAAGAGCACTGTAGATACTGTATAATTCAACATAAACTTTCAGTCCAAACCCAGGCTTTAAGTATTATTATAATAGTCTCTAATATTATAGTGATTTGAAACACATGTACATGTCTGTGTACTTCATTGAGGAAGTGTTTTAGTATTGATATGTCCTCTGTCCCTTCATGCAACAGATGGACTCGAATCTCAACTGACCATATCCTGCGTGGGGCCCCACCCCCTCCTGAGAAACGGTATGGTCACACAATGGTAGCTTTTGACCGCCACCTCTACGTGTTCGGAGGAGCTACAGGACAAACTCTCCCTAATGAATTACATTGGTATGTAATTCTTCATCGAGTATGTTTTGTTTTTTAAACATTACGGTTTTAGTACATTTCAGCTTCCCTGTCAATGCATGGGATATTAAACATGGCATTGACCTATTTGATATTTCTGCTTTCACAGGTAATGGTAGATTTTTACATTAGAAAATTAGGTTGATAAGCATGCAGCTCTCAAATTCCAGACACATTTATATTTGACAAGAACCGATGTGTTGGCAATATTAGACAAAGGTTTGTAATTAACTATAAGAGTTATGTCCCTTTGTGTATTACAGCTTTGATTTAGACTCCCAGACTTGGTCGGTGGTTGATCCTTCCAATGACAGTCAGGTAGGTCACAATTTTTTCACATTATCGTAAGGAAACTTAAAATAAGAAATGAAAAATATGTTTGAAAATTGTACCTTTAAATGTTTAAGAAAGAGATCATTGAGCACTGCATAAAAATATAAATATTTGTATATGAACCATTAAAAAGTGAAAATTTGTTTTGTCATTCAGAACTATAAAAAGGGTATATGTATGGTGACACTACATCAGAGTCATATACAATGTATGTTATAAATGGGTTCCCTCCCCATTAGGTCTATACAGATTGAATGGAATTCCTGAAAATCATCAAAGTCCTTTTCAATTTCATTTCTTCAAAAGGCTGATGTCTTAAACACAAACCAATGCCTGTAAATGTCCAATCAGGTGCTACATGAAAAATCAGCCAGATTTTGATACAGGTTACTTGATTTATAAAGTACATAATATTCTAATACAACAAAATATAAATGATTTTGTATTTCTGTTCACATTCAGGTTCCCGCGGGTCGGCTGTTTCATGCTGCGTCGGTCATATCTGACTCCGTGTATGTGTTTGGAGGTACAGTGGACAACAATGTTAGAAGTGGAGAGATGTATAGATTTCAGGTAATAATGGTCTATTTCTGTACCCTGTGAATTAAAATCTAAGTAAATGTAAAATTCATGTCAAATTGATCTGTATATTACAATCATTTTTAAGTCTGTGTAACACTAGTAAATACTAATTGTGATACTTTAACTTGAATAGTTGAGCATCACCCTGGATTGCCAGAGGTCCTGGGTTTGAGGCAATGAAATAAATATTAACACATTACAACCTATGTAAGATTTATTGATCAAAAATTCCTATACAGTCTTAACTGCCTGAGTATAACCACTCTCTGTCTGATGTGACTGACCTGAAGACTGCCCAATATCACTAATTATAAGTATTCAACATAATTGGTCTGTATTCAGTCTGTATAATTATGTACTTTTCTTAAATTCTTACAAGTTTAAGAAGAAATATGACTTGATTAATTTCAAATGGTTTCACTGGCAATTTTATATCATCTGGGCGATATGGACAGAAGATATTGTATTAGTTTATCGTTAGTCCATGTGTTCGATATATATTTCAGTTCTCCAGTTATCCAAAATGTACGCTACATGATGACTATGGCCGGCTCCTGGAGAGTCAGCAGTTTACAGACATAGACTTCATCGTAGGAAAGGTATTCTATGGGCCTTAGTTAGATACATTTTGACCCACTTATGGATTAAAGCTCAAATAGTGTAATTGACTAAAATTTCAACAATATGTTTTATTGGATCCTGTAAATATGCTGAAGAATTGAAAGAATATCCTTAAACTCATGTACATGTGTGCCAGAAATTTGATAGAAAAATCATATCCTGTATGTTAAAAAGTTTGAATGCTTGACGTAGAGTAATTTTTTTTTCAGGAGGAGGAAATCATCCCAGCTCACATCACCTTGGTGGCCGCCCGGTCGTTATGGTTACAGGGTAAAATTAGAGTTGCCAGGCAGCAGGTATATACCAAAGATATGGAAACAAAAATGTTCTTCACTATAAAATTTTACATATGACATCATATTTCATCAACTCGATTGTGTTTATGATTACTGAAGAGCAATTTGTCATGCAAGTACACACATTGTCTCTCAGACCTATGTTTGTAGTAACGGTAAATCCAAAAGTATCACCCATGTTCTCTGTATCAGTAAAACATTGACGCCCATGTACCAGTCACAATATATTACAGTTTTCAGCTGGCTGGTCAGAAAATGGCTTTAATGTCTGATAATCTAATATTACATACATGTAGCCAGGTATGAAAGAAAATAAATCTGTTACATAGGTATGAAGGATGGGTTGATATTCATCACCTGGGACTGTCCTAATTAGTGGCATTTATATAGGGATTAGATTTCACTTTTATGTTAACCATGCTTTTATGGAGCAATTCCTCTAAGAATATATTCTATGGGGCGCGCTAGCTTTGTCTTTGTGATTACAATATTTTTTCTTTGTAAATAAAAAAAAATCATATAAAAGTCGGACACAGTGGGAGGAGTCAATTATTAGAAAGCCAATGGTGACGCTTCACAACAAATTGAGTCTTTTTTTCCGCAGTAAAAAATAGTTCTGTTTTTTATTATGATATTAACATAAATAACAAAAACATTTGTTTTGCAGAGCCTCAACCACCCATCAAATATCAAAACATGTTAAGTATAGCAATACTAGAAAATGAGGCAATAACCATACCACCAATCAAAGTATGATACAAGTGCCTCCCACCCTCCTACACAGATAATTCTGGAATAGCCTAATAGTATCAAAGTGTTGGTGTATAGTCTATGTGTCTTTCGTTGGCATACAAAGGTATGAATCTTCCTGCAAAAGTTCATATTCACACCATAACATCACATAATCAAAATGTACACATGGTTTTTAGGTCACAAATCTCAGGTGACCGATGATATTCTAATCGCCTTTTGTCCGTTGTTGTCCATCGTGTGTCGTCCATCCATAAACAATTTACATTTTTGACTTCTTCTCCAAAACTGCTTAACCAAATTCAATGAAATTTGGCAGAAAACTTCTATGGCTGAAGGTCAACCAAAATTATGAATTATATGGTCCCCACCCCCCAGGGGCCTGAGGGGTGGAGCCAAAAAGTGTCAAATTGACTAAAACTTCAAAACTCTTCTTCTCTACTCTCAGATATGATGGAATCAAGCATTCTTCATAGATGGAAGGGTCTTATGGTGCTTTACCAAAATTGAGAATTTCATGACCCTGGGTTTTCATGTTTGCCCTGTGGAGGGGGTAAACTTTACTATAGTTTATATAGGGAAATCACATTTTTGACTGTTATTTGTTGGATTTGTATTGGAATTCATTCTAACCTGGTTAACATTATCAGCATGGGATGACAGCTTGATGGTATGCACATGTTGGCCTTGACTGACCCCTTGGACTGATGGGTGGGTCCAAAAAGGGTCAATTAGATTAACTGAAATATTTCAAATCTCAGGTAACCCTTAAGGCCCATGGGACTCTTGTTTTGATAATCATTGGTGTGGGTCAAAGTTCACTGCTTCTGCTCACTTTACTTTTATATTAACAGAAATTATTAGAGGATGAAGAAACTGCGGAGAAGAAAGTGTCCATACAGGTGAAGCTTTCTGACGCTGACCCGACAGCCTTTAGTATGGTATTGTCCTATATCTACACCGACAAGATCATGCCTACAGGTGACAGTAAGTATACACAGTTAAATATACCTGTCTCGTAACCTGGTATATGATAATATACTTACATAGTAGTTACATGATCAGTGAAATTCTTAATTCCAATAAGATATGTAGAACTTGACACAAAGTCATATAAAAGTATGTTTAAAATGGTAAGGATGTTAGAAAATATGTAAACTTATCTATTCTACAACAATTGTGAAACAAGTTATATCAACTTATATTAATCACTGTTGTTGGCCCAGATAGAAGTGTGCAAGGGGTCTAATTACTGAGGGAGGAAACCAGAGTACCCGGGGAAAACCTACATGTACGAGGTCGGGCACACAGGTGACCCCATACCTTTTCACTCCAATTAGGGAATCAACCCCATGCCGCCTAGGTGAAAGGCAGGTGTGTTATCACTGTGCCACCCGACCATCCAAAGATTATTATTTTGTCTGTCCAGCCTCTGTTCCCCTTCAATCCATACATTTTTCCTTCTTTCCATCCATCCACACTCTACCTTGACCGGGCTCTATCTCATACTTCAAAAACATGTTCACCTAGAGGAGTGGGTGTGTCATGTACCAAAAGTAGGTCACATTGACCTTCATCAAGGAAAACATTTTTGAAGGCTGTCTTCTATACTACTTGCCACTGGAACTTCAAACTTGGGGCATGGTTTGACCTATAGGTGAGGTGAAATATCATGTTTAAAAAGTAGATAACTCTGACCTACATTTTGGCCTTTGTATGAAAACTGTTACATTCAAGATAAACATCTTCACCTCTTAATTGTTGGTAAAAACTAAGACATCATCCAATTTTGACCAACTCTGATATTGATAGAATTGATGTATTTTCTCATATATTTACTACTGCAGGCCTGGGGAAGTTTCGAGGAATTCTTTTAAAATTAATTTTGATTCACAGTAATTATATAAGAAAGCATAGATTCTTAAGTGTTTTGATTCTACATTTACTTTTCTCTCACCCTGGACAGAGATATCCACAATTTTACCGGTGTGAGATTTTATTATCTAACTCTAGCCTAGGGTTGAGACAAGTTACACATGCTCTTTGCACATTCTCAACAATTGCATGTCATCACGTCAACAATACCACTACGTCGACCTGACAATACCACTACGTCACGCCGACAATACCACTACGTCACGCCGACAATACCACTACGTCACGCCAACAATACCACTACGTCACGCCGACAATACCACTACGTCACGCTGACAATACCACTACACCACGCCAACAATACCACTACGTCACGCCAACAATACCACTACGTCACACTGACAATACCACTACGTCACGCCAACAATACCACTACGTCACGCAGACGATACCACTACGTCATGCCGACAATACCACTACGTCACGCCGACAATACCACTACGTCATGCCAACAATACCACTACGTCATGCCGACAATACAATGTCACATCAATATTTCCTTGCATTGATATTAGATACATGAGAGGGTTAAAGAAAAATAATCATTCGCCCCAGGCCATTAGGGTGTGAAACAGGGAGATCTCAGCTCCCAGGTAAGATACTGCCAAACAATGGGCTTGAATCTTCCCTCTCTGGTTGATATTCCCATGTCTTAACCCCATGAGATTGAGGGATTCTGTTATTCTGTACCTGGTAAACCTCTGGTACACGTACCATACACTCATGTTTTCGTTAGCGTACATGTAGAACTAGCTGTAATGTACATGTGGGTATTTTGATATTATATGATATCATTGTGTATAGGACAGGAACACAGCAGTAACGAGGTGATATTACTGATGATGGATGTGTACAGACTCTCCCTACAGGTAATACACTAGGAAACAGTCAAATGTATTTTTATTGTATCTGTGTTATGGTATTAATTATATATAAAGTTCAAATATTGGCCATCCAACAACAGTATTTACTATCAGCTGTGATGAAAGTGAGGTTATGTATATTTTTTGTCTTTCTTCTTTAAAGTGCTGAGCATCTACAAGATGCTTATAGTTTTCTAAATTCACAAAATTATACCAACATAGATTAACTGTTAACACATTACATGTATGTACTGTATATAAGTATTGTACATGCACATTAAGGAGGGTTTGCACACTCTTTTGTTCCTCTTAACATTATAAACACCAATGTGAGGTTTGGTATGTTGTACACCCCTTTGTGTCCCCTTAACATTATAAACACCAATGTGAGGTTTGGTATGTTGTGTGCCCCTTTGTGCCCCTTAACATTATAAACACCAATGTGAGGTTTGATATGTTGTGTGCCCCTTTGTGTCCCTTAACATTATAAACACCAATGTGAGGTTTGGTATGTTGTGTGCCCCTTTGTGTCCCTTAACATTATAAACACCAATGTGAGGTTTGGTATGTTGTGTGCCCCTTTGTGCCCCTTAACATTATAAACACCAATGTGAGGTTTGGTATGTTGTACACCCCTTTGTGCCCCTTAACATTATAAACACCAATGTGAGGTTTGGTATGTTGTACACCCCTTTGTGCCCCTTAACATTATAAACACCAATGTGAGGTTTGGTATGTTGTACGCCCCTTCGTGTCCTTAACATTATAAACACCAATGTGAGGTTTGGTTTGTTGTGTGCCCCTTTGTGTCCCTTAACATTATAAACACCAATGTGAGGTTTGGTATGTTGTGTGTCCCTTTGTGCCCCTTAACATTATAAACACCAATGTGAGGTTTGGTATGTTGTGTGTCCCTTTGTGTCCCTTAACATTATAAACACCAATGTGAGGTTTGGTATGTTGTGTGCCCCTTTGTGTCCCTTAACATTATAAACACCAATGTGAGGTTTGGTTTGTTGTACGCCCCTACATGTGTCCCTTAACATTATAAACACCAATGTGAGGTTTGGTATGTTGTGTGCCCCTTTGTGTCCCTTAACATTATAAACACCAATGTGAGGTTTGGTATGTTGTGTGCCCCTTTGTGCCCCTTCACATTATAAACACCAATGTGAGGTTTGGTATGTTGTGTGCCCCTTTGTGCCCCTTAACATTTTAAACACCAATGTGAGGTTTGGTATGTTGTACACCCCTTTGTGCCCCTTAACATTATAAACACCAATGTGAAGTTTGGTATGTTGTACACCCCTTTGTGCCCCTTAACATTATAAACACCAATGTGAGGTTTGGTATGTTGTACGCCCCTTCGTGTCTTTAACATTATAAACACCAATGTGAGGTTTGGTTTGTTGTGTGCCCCTTTGTGTCCCTTAACATTATAAACACCAATGTGGGGTTTGGTATGTTGTACGCCCCTTTGTGCCCCTTAACATTATAAACACCAATGTGAGGTTTGGTATGTTGTGTGCCCCTTTGTGCCCCTTAACATTATAAACACCAATGTGAGGTTTGGTATGTTGTACACCCCTTTGTGCCCCTTAACATTATAAACACCAATGTGAGGTTTGGTATGTTGTACACCCCTTTGTGCCCCTTAACATTATAAACACCAATGTGAGGTTTGGTATGTTGTACGCCCCTTTGTGTCCCTTAACATTATAAACACCAATGTGAGGTTTGGTTTGTTGTGTGCCCCTTTGTGCCCCTTAACATTATAAACACCAATGTGAGGTTTGGTATGTTGTGTGTCCCTTTGTGCCCCTTAACATTATAAACACCAATGTGAGGTTTGGTATGTTGTGTGTCCCTTTGTGTCCCTTAACATTATAAACACCAATGTGAGGTTTGGTATGTTGTGTGCCCCTTTGTGTCCCTTAACATTATAAACACCAATGTGAGGTTTGGTTTGTTGTACGCCCCTACATGTGTCCCTTAACATTATAAACACCAATGTGAGGTTTGGTATGTTGTGTGCCCCTTTGTGTCCCTTAACATTATAAACACCAATGTGAGGTTTGGTATGTTGTGTGCCCCTTTGTGCCCCTTAACATTATAAACACCAATGTGAGGTTTGGTATGTTGTGTGCCCCTTTGTGCCCCTTAACATTATAAACACCAATGTGAGGTTTGGTATGTTGTACACCCCTTTGTGCCCCTTAACATTATAAACACCAATGTGAGGTTTGGTATGTTGTACGCCCCTTTGTGCCCCTTAACATTATAAACACCAATGTGAGGTTTGGTATGTTGTACGCCCCTTCGTGTCCTTAACATTATAAACACCAATGTGAGGTTTGGTTTGTTGTGTGCCCCTTTGTGTCCCTTAACATTATAAACACCAATGTGGGGTTTGGTATGTTGTACGCCCCTTTGTGCCCCTTAACATTATAAACACCAATGTGAGGTTTGGTATGTTGTACACCCCTTTGTGCCCCTTAACATTATAAACACCAATGTGAGGTTTGGTATGTTGTGTGCCCCTTTGTGCCCCTTCACATTATAAACACCAACGTGAGGTTTGGGATGTTGTGTGCCCCTTTGTGTCCCTTAACATTATAAACACCAATGTGAGGTTTGGTATGTTGTGTGCCCCTTTGTGTCCCTTAACATTATAAACACCAATGTGAGGTTTGGTATGTTGTGTGTCCCCTTTGTGTCCCTTAACATTATAAACACCAATGTGAGGTTTGGTATGTTGTGTGCCCCTTTGTGTCCCTTAACATTATAAACACCAATGTGAGGTTTGGTTTGTTGTACGCCCCTACATGTGTCCCTTAACATTATAAACACCAATGTGAGGTTTGGTATGTTGTGTGCCCCTTTGTGTCCCTTAACATTATAAACACCAATGTGAGGTTTGGTATGTTGTGTGCCCCTTTGTGCCCCTTCACATTATAAACACCAATGTGAGGTTTGGTATGTTGTGTGCCCCTTTGTGCCCCTTAACATTTTAAACACCAATGTGAGGTTTGGTATGTTGTACACCCCTTTGTGCCCCTTAACATTATAAACACCAATGTGAAGTTTGGTATGTTGTACACCCCTTTGTGCCCCTTAACATTATAAACACCAATGTGAGGTTTGGTATGTTGTACGCCCCTTCGTGTCCTTAACATTATAAACACCAATGTGAGGTTTGGTTTGTTGTGTGCCCCTTTGTGTCCCTTAACATTATAAACACCAATGTGGGGTTTGGTATGTTGTACGCCCCTTTGTGCCCCTTAACATTATAAACACCAATGTGAGGTTTGGTATGTTGTGTGCCCCTTTGTGCCCCTTAACATTATAAACACCAATGTGAGGTTTGGTATGTTGTACACCCCTTTGTGCCCCTTAACATTATAAACACCAATGTGAGGTTTGGTATGTTGTACACCCCTTTGTGCCCCTTAACATTATAAACACCAATGTGAGGTTTGGTATGTTGTACGCCCCTTCGTGTCCTTAACATTATAAACACCAATGTGAGGTTTGGTTTGTTGTGTGCCCCTTTGTGCCCCTTAACATTATAAACACCAATGTGAGGTTTGGTATGTTGTGTGTCCCTTTGTGCCCCTTAACATTATAAACACCAATGTGAGGTTTGGTATGTTGTGTGTCCCTTTGTGTCCCTTAACATTATAAACACCAATGTGAGGTTTGGTATGTTGTGTGCCCCTTTGTGTCCCTTAACATTATCAACACCAATGTGAGGTTTGGTTTGTTGTACGCCCCTACATGTGTCCCTTAACATTATAAACACCAATGTGAGGTTTGGTATGTTGTGTGCCCCTTTGTGTCCCTTAACATTATAAACACCAATGTGAGGTTTGGTATGTTGTGTGCCCCTTTGTGCCCCTTCACATTATAAACACCAATGTGAGGTTTGGTATGTTGTGTGCCCCTTTGTGCCCCTTAACATTATAAACACCAATGTGAGGTTTGGTATGTTGTACACCCCTTTGTGCCCCTTAACATTATAAACACCAATGTGAGGTTTGGTATGTTGTACACCCCTTTGTGCCCCTTAACATTATAAACACCAATGTGAGGTTTGGTATGTTGTACGCCCCTTCGTGTCCTTAACATTATAAACACCAATGTGAGGTTTGGTTTGTTGTGTGCCCCTTTGTGTCCCTTAACATTATAAACACCAATGTGGGGTTTGGTATGTTGTACGCCCCTTTGTGCCCCTTAACATTATAAACACCAATGTGAGGTTTGGTATGTTGTACACCCCTTTGTGCCCCTTAACATTATAAACACCAATGTGAGGTTTGGTATGTTGTGTGCCCCTTTGTGCCCCTTCACATTATAAACACCAACGTGAGGTTTGGGATGTTGTGTGCCCCTTTGTGTCCCTTAACATTATAAACACCAATGTGAGGTTTGGTATGTTGTGTGCCCCTTTGTGTCCCTTAACATTATAAACACCAATGTGAGGTTTGGTATGTTGTACGCCCCTACATGTGTCCCCTAACATTATAAATACCAATGTGAGGTTTGGTATGTTGTGTGCCCCGTTGTGTCCCTTAACATTACAAACACCAATGTGAGGTTTGGTATGTTGTACGCCCCTTTGTGTCCCTTAACATTATAAACACCAATGTGAGGTTTGGTATGTTGTACGCCCCCTTTGTGTCCCTTAACATTATAAACACCAATGTGAGGTTTGGTATGTTGTGTTCCCCTTTGTGTCCCTTAACATTATAAACACCAATGTGAGGTTTGGTATGTTGTGTTCCCCTTTGTGTCCCTTAACATTATAAACACCAATGTGAGGTTTGGTATGTTGTATGCCCCTTTGTGCCCCTTCGCATTATAAACACCAATGTGAGGTTTGGTATGTTGTATGCCCCCTTTGTGCCCCTTAACATTATAAACACCAATGTGAGGTTTGGTATGTTGTATGCCCCCTTTGTGCCCCTTCACATTATAAACACCAATGTGAGGTTTGGTATGTTGTATGCCCCCTTTGTGCCCCTTAACATTATAAACACCAATGTGAGGTTTGGTATGTTGTGTGCCCCTTTGTGCCCCTTAACATTATAAACACCAATGTGAGGTTTGGTATGTTGTACGCCCCTTTGTGTCCCTTAACATTATAAACACCAATGTGAGGTTTGGTATGTTGTGTGCCCCTTTGTGTCCCTTAACATTATAAACACCAATGTGAGGTTTGATATGTTGTGTGCCCCTTTGTGTCCCTTAACATTATAAACACCAATGTGAGGTTTGGTATGTTGTATGCCCCCTTTGTGTCCCTTAACATTATAAACACCAATGTGAGGTTTGATATGTTGTATGCCCCCTTTGTGTCCCTTAACATTATAAACACCAATGTGAGGTTTGATATGTTGTATGCCCCCTTTGTGTCCCTTAACATTATAAACACCAATGTGAGGTTTGTTATGTTGTGTGCCCCTTTGTGTCCCTTAACATTATAAACACCAATGTGAGGTTTGATATGTTGTGTGCCCCTTTGTGTCCCTTAACATTATAAACACCAATGTGAGGTTTGGTATGTTGTACGCCCCTTTGTGTCCCTTAACATTATAAACACCAATGTGAGGTTTGGTATGTTGTGTGCCCCTTTGTGTCCCTTAACATTATAAACACCAATGTGAGGTTTGGTATGTTGTGTGCCCCTTTGTGTCCCTTAACATTATAAACACCAATGTGAGGTTTGGTATGTTGTGTGCCCCTTTGTGTCCCTTAACATTATAAACACCAATGTGAGGTTTGGTATGTTGTATGCCCCCTTTGTGTCCCTTAACATTATAAACACCAATGTGAGGTTTGATATGTTGTATGCCCCCTTTGTGTCCCTTAACATTATCAATACCAATGTGAGGTTTGATATGTTGTATGCCCCCTTTGTGTCCCTTAACATTATAAACACCAATGTGAGGTTTGGTATGTTGTATGCCCCCTTTGTGTCCCTTAACATTATAAACACCAATGTGAGGTTTGATATGTTGTGTGCCCCTTTGTGTCCCTTAACATTATCAATACCAATGTGAGGTTTGATATGTTGTGTGCCCCTTTGTGTCCCTTAACATTATAAACACCAATGTGAGGTTTGGTATGTTGTATGCCCCCTTTGTGTCCCTTAACATTATAAACACCAATGTGAGGTTTGATATGTTGTATGCCCCCTTTGTGTCCCTTAACATTATAAACACCAATGTGAGGTTTGATATGTTGTATGCCCCCTTTGTGTCCCTTAACATTATAAACACCAATGTGAGGTTTGGTATGTTGTGTGCCCCTTCGTGTCCCTTAACATTATAAACACCAATGTGAGGTTTGGTATGTTGTGTGCCCCTTTGTGTCCCTTAACATTATAAACACCAATGTGAGGTTTGGTATGTTGTGTGCCCCTTTGTGTCCCTTAACATTATAAACACCAATGTGAGGTTTGGTATGTTGTGTGTCCCTTTGTGTCCCTTAACATTATAAACACCAATGTGAGGTTGGGTATGTTGTGTGTCCCTTTGTGTCCCTTAACATTATAAACACCAATGTGAGGTTTGGTATGTTGTGTGCCCCTTTGTGTCCCTTAACATTATAAACACCAATGTGAGGTTTGATATGTTGTGTGCCCCTTTGTGTCCCTTAACATTATAAACACCAATGTGAGGTTTGGTATGTTGTATGCCCCCTTTGTGTCCCTTAACATTATAAACACCAATGTGAGGTTTGATATGTTGTATGCCCCCTTTGTGTCCCTTAACATTATAAACACCAATGTGAGGTTTGATATGTTGTATGCCCCCTTTGTGTCCCTTAACATTATAAACACCAATGTGAGGTTTGGTATGTTGTGTGCCCCTTCGTGTCCCTTAACATTATAAACACCAATGTGAGGTTTGATATGTTGTGTGCCCCTTTGTGTCCCTTAACATTATAAACACCAATGTGAGGTTTGTTATGTTGTGTGTCCCTTTGTGTCCCTTAACATTATAAACACCAATGTGAGGTTGGGTATGTTGTGTGTCCCTTTGTGTCCCTTAACATTATAAACACCAATGTGAGGTTTGGTATGTTGTGTGCCCCTTCGTGTCCTTAACATTATAAACACCAATGTGAGGTTTGGTATGTTGTGTGCCCCTTTGTGTCCCTTAACATTATAAACACCAATGTGAGGTTTGGTATGTTGTGTGCCCCTTTGTGTCCCTTAACATTATAAACACCAATGTGAGGTTTGGTATGTTGTGTTCCCCTTTGTGTCCCTTAACATTATAAACACCAATGTGAGGTTTGGTATGTTGTGTTCCCCTTTGTGTCCCTTAACATTATAAACACCAATGTGAGGTTTGGTATGTTGTGTGCCCTTTTGTGTCCCTTAACATTATAAACACCAATGTGAGGTTTGGTATGTTGTGTGCCCCTTTGTGTCCCTTAACATTATAAACACCAATGTGAGGTTTGGTATGTTGTATGCCCCTTCACATTATAAACACCAATGTGAGGTTTGGTATGTTGTGTGCCCCTTTGTGTCCCTTCACATTATAAACACCAATGTGAGGTTTGGTATGTTGTATGCCCCTTCACATTATAAACACCAATGTGAGGTTTGGTATGTTGTGTGCCCCTTTGTGTCCCTTAACATTATAAACACCAATGTGAGGTTTGGTATGTTGTGTGCCCCTTTGTGTCCCTTCACATTATAAACACCAATGTGAGGTTTGGTATGTTGTATGCCCCTTCACATTATCAATACCAATGTGAGGTTTGGTATGTTGTGTGCCCCTTTGTGTCCCTTAACATTATAAACACCAATGTGAGGTTTGGTATGTTGTATGCCCCTTCACATTATAAACACCAATGTGAGGTTTGGTATGTTGTGTGCCCCTTTGTGTCCCTTAACATTATAAACACCAATGTGAGGTTTGGTATGTTGTATGCCCCTTCACATTATAAACACCAATGTGAGGTTTGGTATGTTGTGTGCCCCTTTGTGTCCCTTAACATTATAAACACCAATGTGAGGTTTGGTATGTTGTGTGTCCCTTTGTGTCCCTTAACATTATAAACACCAATGTGAGGTTTGGTATGTTGTACGCCCCTTTGTGTCCCTTAACATTATAAACACCATGTGAGGTTTAGTATGTCGTACGCCCCTTTGTGTCCCTTAACATTATAAACACCAATGTGAGGTTTGGTATGTTGTGTGCCCCTTTGTGCCCCTTAACATTATAAACACCAATGTGAGGTTTGGTATGTTGTGTGCCCCTTTGTGTCCATTAACATTATAAACACCAATGTGAGGTTTGGTATGACTTGTACGCCCCTTTGTGCCTCTTAACATTATAAACACCAATGTGAGGTTTGGTATGGTAAGGTGATTAGTATTACAGAATGAATAATACAGGGCCTAAGTTTTTGTACTGATGAATTCTGACAGTATCTCTGTTGATTGGAGATTGATAATTGTCAAAAAGATCTGAAAATGTCCCTTCTTAGTGGGTATTCTGTACTGAATTAAAAATCCCAAAAACCATTTTACAAATTACCTCAGTTCATGCATTGATATATATATATACATCTGAACAGCTCAAAGAGTTGAAAATTACCTTGTTACATGTAGCATGTCGTTTTTCATCACCATATTATATATACAAACTAAAAAAATGGGAGAAAAATGTTTATAAATGCATTAGTATAGATATTTAAATTACCGTTATATTTTGACAGTTTAAGATGGGGCGTCTAGAGGAGCTGTGTGTCCAATACCTGGAGGCAAGCATTGGCCACAAGAATGTACTTGTAGCTCTTCAGAATGCTGCTAAGCTGAGTTTGGATTTCCTCAAGGTACAGTTATAATAGGAAAAACTAGCATACTGAGTACTGCTTAGACTGGCCCCCTGTCTCTAGAATATTAAAATTATAAATAAAATTGAGCTTTATGATTTTGATCCCTAGGATATGTCTGATTCTAGGTTTCAAACTAGGGGCAGATAATCTGGTATTAGAATTTAGCTTGGCAATTCTTAACAAAAAACTTAGGGTCTGGGGGCCAGTCTAAGTACTGCTCAGCATTACATGGCTCTTTAAATCAGAAAATCAATAATTTCAAACGGCTATAACTATGTTAAAAGTGGAAATAAAAAACTGAGGTTTGATCTGTAACAAATTATTATATTTACTTATGGGCATGGTAAAATAAACAAAACTTGAAAAAAAACATCTTAGGTGTGAGAAACAAATGACAGGAAAGTATAACTAGGCATTAGGAATTGATAGTAATAAAGACAAGAATGCATTTATAATTTATCAGTTTTGAAATATTTTGTATTCATCCTTTGCATATATTGTATATGGTGGTACATTTGTAGAATACATATACATCAATTTTACAGCAACATATAATAGTTTTCATCATAGAACATAAAACAGTGTCAAATGATACAGTATTAATGTAATCCAAGAAGTAGTAGGTTTTTAGTTAAAATATATACCGTACTGAGAAGTTATGATATAGTAGACAATTGTTGGTTTTTTTGTATAAGCTGACGATACTACATTAGTATGTTATAGAATAAAGATTTTTTTATATGAATAGTGAATAAACAAACAAGAGAAAAATCAGCAATACTACAATACACTTTCAAGAATGATTATTATAGAAGATTGATATTGTGGAGATTTATCTCCCTTTGACTATATTTACACTATATTTTCTGCATATAATTTTTAAAATCCTTCACATGGAGCTATCCATCGATATATTTGTGACATGTAGATGTCAAGTAATTAGTAAGAAAGGATTTGATTTTATTTTTTAGTTACAACATTTTGTAATACAACATTCAGTCTCGCATTCTGTCATAGGACTACACTGTAAATATTTTGTATATACACAAGTACATTGTATATGGTTTCTATTTTAAATGGACCATTTATTTTCAAAATAATTGTATTCCATATTGTTTTTGTTTATTACTTCTTCTATTTTTAAATAAATGTCCAATTCGTTTTTAAAGCCATTTATATTAGGGAGACAATTTCGAAGTCTTTGTTTATAAATATGAAACTTTGCTAATCAAAGTAGAGTGATGAGATATTTTAGCTCTTGTTCCTTAGGTTACTTATCTAATATTACATCAACAGTTTGTAGTTGTATATTTCTAGTTGTCTTATTGTACAGCCATAACTATTCTGAATCCCCAAAACAAGTGTATAATTGTTTCTATATACAGCATATATGATTTTAAGTTGCTCTGTTTATTAGCTTGGATGATAGTACATGATATTTGTGTTATATTTGAGGCTGGAAAAATGCAGTGATTTGTGAGACACTAGGGCCAGGTAATGTTTGATATGATTATTTTCCAGGAATACTGCCTCAGGTTCATCGTCAAGGAGAGTAACTGTAACATGATCGTAATGAGTAAAGAGTTTGAGGATATAGACAAACCCCTGATGGTGGAAATCATCCGCCGTAAACTCTCCCAGCAGACCTATGGCCGCATGATGCCTGACCCACAACCAGAACATGTCTGTGGTGAGTTATGTCTGAATCAAAGCACTTAAGTTACTAGATGGTATGTGTAGCTGATAACAGAATCGTTTGAATGATTACTAAGTCTTGGGTACATTAGGTGGCAATGCCAATACCAGTGAAATGTATTCCATATAATTTCATACTGTGACATCACTCTGACACTATCCTTTTGAGTTCTAATTTGTTAAGTTGAATTAATACCAGTCAAGTCTCTACTGTCAGACAGAAGCTTTAATTTTTTTTAAATCCCTTCAATCTCCAATACAAAATTTTGGTTTCAGACTAGATATTTACAAGTATAAGTAATATATTATCAAAATAATTCTATCATTAAAACAAAGTTGAACACAGTACCTGTAGTAATAGAATGTTTTGAGTGATGAAAGTTATTGAATTCAAATAACAAACCAAACATCTCTGGTTTTGAACCCTCAACAGGTATATGTAAGATTGAGATGTAAAGATGAATTATCAATACCAGCATATGCTAAGAAGATTAATGTGTATTTGGTGAGTTGTGGTATTCCTAAATCATATACACGATTAGAAACTGAGGGAAGCAACCTGATTTCCCAGTAATTACAGATAAAGAGTTTCCAGAAGCTGACCCTGATACTACAATGTTAACTGTGTGTCCTGACACCTGATACTACAATATTAACTGTGTGTCCTGACACCTGATACTACAATATTAACTGTGTGTCCTGACACCTGATACTACAATATTAACTGTGTGTCCTGACACCTGATACTACAATGTTAACTGTGTGTCTGACACCTGATACTACAATATTAACTGTGTGTCCTGACACCTGATACTACAATGTTAACTGTGTGTCCTGACACCTGATACTACAATATTAACTGTGTGTCCTGACACCTGATACTACAATGTTAACTGTGTGTCTGACACCTGATACTACAATATTAACTGTGTGTCCTGACACCTGATACTACAATATTAACTGTTTGATACTACAATATTAACTGTGTGTCCTGACACCTGATACTACAATATTAACTGTGTGTCCTGACACCTGATACTACAATATTAACTGTGTGTCCTGACACCTGATACTACAATATTAACTGTGTGTCTGACACCTGATACTACAATATTAACTGTGTGTCCTGACACCTGATACTACAATATTAACTGTGTGTCCTGACACCTGATACTACAATATTAACTGTGTGTCCTGACACCTGATACTACAATATTAACTGTGTGTCCTGACACCTGATACTACAATATTAACTGTGTGTCCTGACACCTGATACTACAATGTTAACTGTGTGTCCTGACACCTGATACTACAATATTAACTGTGTGTCCTGACACCTGATACTACAATGTTAACTGTGTGTCCTGACACCTGATACTACAATATTAACTGTGTGTCCTGACACCTGATACTACAATGTTAACTGTGTGTCCTGACACCTGATACTACAATATTAACTGTGTGTCCTGACACCTGATACTACAATATTAACTGTGTGTCCTGACACCTGATACTACAATATTAACTGTGTGTCCTGACACCTGATACTACAATGTTAACTGTGTGTCCTGACACCTGATACTACAATATTAACTGTGTGTCTGACACCTGATACTACAATATTAACTGTGTCTGACACCTGATACTACAATTTTAACTGTGTGTCTGACACCTGATACTACAATATTAACTGTGTGTCCTGACACCTGATACTACAATATTAACTGTGTGTCTGACACCTGATACTACAATGTTTACAGTGTGTCTGACACTTGATACTACAATGTTAACTTGTGTCCTGACAGATCACTCCCTGGAAAAGGACCTAGAAATGTTCCTGAAGGGGAGCGGAGAGGAGTTCTGTGACATCACCCTACAACTAGACGGTACACCAATCAGAGCCCACAAGGCCATCCTAGCGGCCAGGTGTAGCTACTTTGAGTCACTGTTCAGGTGGAAACCCAACGATGATACAATCACGGTAAGAGGAAATTCTTCACATCAGTTCTATAAGATCTGTCTTAAAGTTTTCTGCCTTCCTATTTCATTGTACCAACTGTCTAATATTGTTTGTGCTCTATATTGTATAATTATAAAATCATTCAGATTTTTAGTATGCCGTCGTAACAACACTCATTCATTACACTTTTTTTTTGGGGTTTTCTATCCTTGTATCATCTATTATAAGTCAATATAGTAATAATATCATATCTTATGAATGTTACATTTATGCAATATAATGCTGAAAATATTTCTAAAAGTTCTAGCTACCTAAAAGGAACTCTTTTCCAATATTGCTATATATAGTACATGTTGTATACGGTTTATAAGATAATAATCGTCCAGGCTTCTACAACAGAGAAACTGTGGGGCTCATTACATGTACCTTTAGAGTGAAAGTAGATTGAACACCGCTTTGTTCTGCATTTCATCAATGAAAACTTTATGATCTGTCTTACAAATTGTGTCTATTCCAGATAGCTATTGGGGAGATGGTACCATCCCGCCAGGCGTTCAACAGCTTGCTGCGATATATATACTACGGAGACGTGATCATGCCTCCTGAGGATTCACTCTATCTATTCCCAGCTCCCTACTTCTATGGATTCTCCAATAACCGACTACAGGTATGATGTTTGGTTCTGTGTCAGTTCTATTGCTTCAGAAATCCAAGATTAGTGTATCTGTTATAGACATTTATCCAAATGTAGCACCATATATAGACAGGATAATTATATAAGTGTGGTATATGAAATGCATATTATTTGCCAACCCTTCCTCTTGGGAAGAAATACTTCCAAAGGATTTGGACTCTAGATTTAACTCTAAATGATTAGTAAAACTTTTCTGTAAATAATTTTAAAATATACAGTCAGTCCAATAGAACAAAATGCTGAAAGCATTGTTTTAATGTATAAATGAACTTTTCTTTATTATAATAACCGTTTTTGTTTGAAAATTTGAACATGTACAATATATATCCGCCATGGAAAGTATAGGGTGATTGATGTTCTATTCTATGGTGAAGAATTCTGGTCAGAACTCACGTGTTTTACGAATTTTGATGTGCTTATTGTAGATGATAACAGGTCATTCTATATTTACGTTGTTAATAAGGCTGCTATATATGTGTTGATATCTGAAAACGTAACCATTCATGTTGAAAGCAACTGTAAAGATTTGTTTTCCTTTTTACAGGCTTTCTGTAAACACAACCTTGAGAAAAATGTTACAGTTCAAAATGTTGTACAGGTATGTCATGTAAATTCCTTCTAGGATCTTAAATGTAGCCAAGATGTACATGTAGTTGAATTTTTTTTTTAAGTGATTTTGCAAATTTGATATTTGTTTTTTAATGCATCACTATGTACACACCTATAATGTATACAGGGTGCACCTATGGAGTGGAGGTTAATTTGGGGACTTTCAGAAAAAATACTGAAATTAAATGATTTTTTGCTTAAAACTTACTATACTGACAATGTTGGACAAGTGAGATATATAATTATGTGTAGTAATTCTTGTCGTGAAACAACAGCATTACAGGAAGTTGAAGTTTGTATGGTTGTATTTCCTACAGAACTGTACAGTTTGTATAACATATTATGTAATAAATTGATAGAAGTTTTCAATCATCTTTCTTGCATTTGTATAAATCCTGTTCTATTTTTTTTCTCAATTTAAAATTGAATATTTCAGATTCTGGAGGCAGCAGACAAGATCCAGGCTCTAGACATGAAGAAGCATGCTTTGAATCTGATAGTGCATCACTTTACCAAGGTAATCAAATATTCATCATCACTAATAACACTTATTTATCATAGTAATATGTCTGTAATCAGAGTCTGTTAACATAGCAACACTGTCTGTAACCATAGTAACATGTCTGTAACCATAGTAACATGTCGTTTTCTTTTCCATTTCACTATACAAATGTAGGTCTTCGCCATCATAACATATCTCTTCTGCACATAGTAGCATGTCTGGTACTGTCCTTGGCAGCTTCTTATGACTAGCAGCGATATTAGAAATATTCTTTCCTGCAAGGGTTAAAGTTGTTACTTATTGAAGTAGAAGTCAGATGAAAGGTTCTTGTGTATTATCTTGTGTGCTGTGAATTTTTCTGTTAAATGTTCATCACTCTTCAATGTATTTGTTTCAAACTTGCCCTTATTACATCTACATTACATTGTAGGTGGCGCGTCTGCCCGAGATCCGTCGACTCAGTAAAGACCTGTTGTTGGATGTTATCAAGGCCTTGGCTGATGAGAAGGGAGACTTGTTATTGTGTCAAGATGTATCGATAGGCAGCCTAACCGAGTTTTGATGTTAACTACCTAGATACAGTGTATACAGTCTTACCAAGTTTTAACTTAAATTACTGGTATATATTACAGTCTGACCAAGTTTTGATGTAAATTACTGGTATATATTACAGTCTGACCAAGTTTTGATGTAAATTACTGGTATATATTACAGTCTCACGAAGTTTTGATGTAAATTACTGGTATATATTACAGTCTTATCAAGTTTTGATGTAAAGTACTGGCAAAGTTTTGCTTTGATGTAAAGTACCGATAGATACACAATACATAGTGGTGTAATGATTCATCGATGCATCGTCAATCTTTGATTGGTATCGCGATACTTGAAAATGTGTAGTTATCTCCCTTGACCATCGTTACCTTACTTTTGTAGTAACAACATGGCTGACAAGGCCGTTGCAGCGGCTTATAAAGCTGCCTGTTTGAGTTCTTTCAATCTCCAATTTATCTAAATTCAAGAATGCTTTGTGAGAAACAGACAAAACATATGTGTTTTGTAACAAATGTAGACAAAGACTCTAATATTCCTGAAATACCACAAGCAAAACAGATATCTGATAGATCATCAGCTTCTCATATATTGTGATACAAATTGTATCGCCACCCACCTTGCGATACACAGCTCTTATAATATACTTTCCTTCAGTAAACTTAATGTGGTCGGTACTTTCCTTCAGTAAACTTAATGTGGTCGGGAGTTATAGAGGTAACACACTCGCCTTTCACATTTTTATAATATAAGTAGCTGGGGTTTGATTCTCTGATCAGAGCTGGCAAGACGTGGGGTTACCGGCCTGACCATGTGGGTTTTCTCTGGTTACTCAATTTCCTCCCACAGTAAGACCCCTTCCATGCAGCCTGGTTAACAAGAGAGATTAATATAAGTTACTTAACTTGTTTCACAATTGTTACCAGGAGATGGCCAAAATTTCCTCTGTGATGATGCTACATCTACATTGTAAAATGTACATACCTATTAATTTCTCAGATTTAGTTGTGTGCTACACTGTAGATAATTCACGGAGCTAATATTTTGCGCCTGTCCCGGCCAGTCAGACCTAGTTCATGAGTATAAAATTTCGCACAACTATCCCTTATAAACATTCTGCACTAAACACTTCCTGTGTGTGTATAAATATTCACTGAGTATTTCTTTTCACAATATATCTAATGTACCATAAATACATGTGTTGTAATTTTTGAGGGGCTGTGGTGGCCGAGTGGTTAAGGTGTCCCGACACTTTATCACTAGCCCTCCACCTCTGGGTTGCGAGTTCGAAACCTACGTGGGGCAGATGCCAGGTAGTGACTGTAGGCCGGTGGTTTTTCTCTGGGTACTCCGGCTTTCCTCCAACTCCAAACCCTGGCACGTCCTTATAAATGACCCTGGCTGTTAATAGCTCGTTAAACAAAAACAAACCAAAATGTAATATCAAATCTCCATTGAATATTACCCAAAGTGTAGGTACATTGTATCTTTACACAGCATGACCTCAGTGAATTGTCATATGTAAAACACATTCATTAGTGTACATATGTGTATACCACAGATGATCCCTGTTTTGTCAGATGTTGGCTTTTCCTTGCAGCTTTTGTGAAAGTAGAGGTTTTTTGTATTGGCTAAATACAGGTGCTGACTTGTATGTATATATAGGCTTGGTAAAGTAAATCCTGCATGTGGGGCCAAGATAAGAACTAGTCAAAAATCATCCTTTTTTGTATTTTGTGTTTTTTATCAAAATTGATTGATACTTACCCGGTACATTATTGGATACACATGTATAGATTATGTTAATGATTTAGAAGTGTTGTGTTCATCAGTTCTGTACTGGGACAGTAAGTCTACACCCTGGGATCCCACCAAGGGACAGAACTCTCTGTACTGGGACAGTAAGTCTACACCATGGGATCCCACCAAGGGACAGAACTATCTGTACTGGGACAGTAAGTCTACACCATGGGATCCCACCAAGGGACAGAACTCTCTGTACTGGGACAGTAATTCTACACCCTGGGATCCCACCAAGGGACAGAACTATCTGTACTGGAACAGTAAGTCTACACTCTGGGATCCCACCAAGGGACATAACTCTCTGTACTGGGACAGTAAGTCTCCACTCTGGGATCCCACCAAGGGACAGAACTCTCTGTACTGGGACAGTAAGTCTACACCCTGGGATCCCTCCCAGGGACAGAACTCTCTGTACTGGGACGGTAAGTCTACACCCTGGGATCCCACCAAGGGACATAACTCTCTGTACTGGGACAGTAAGTCTCCACTCTGGGATCCCACCAAGGGACAGAACTCTCTGTACTGGGACAGTAAGTCTACACCCTGGGATCCCTCCCAGGGACAGAACTCTCTGTACTGGGACAGTAAGTCTACACCCTGGGATCCCACCAAGGGACAGACCTCTCTGTACTGGGACGGTAAGTCTCCACCCTGGGATCCCACCATGGGACAGAACTCTCTGTACTGGGACAGTAAGTCTCCACCCTGGGATCCCACCAAGGGACAGACCTCTCTGTACTGGGACAGTAAGTCTATTCCCTGGGATCTCACCAGGGACAGAACTCTCTGTACTGGGACAGTAAGTCTCCACTCTGGGATCCCACCAAGGGACAGAACTCTCTGTACTGGGACAGTAAGTCTCCACTCTGGGATCCCTCCAAGGGACAGACCTCTCTGTACTGGGACAGTAAGTCTACACTCTGGGATCCCATCAAGGGACAGAACTCTCTGTACTGGGACAGTAAGTCTACACTCTGGGATCCCACCAAGGGACAGAACTCTCTGTACTGGGACAGTAAGTCTACACTCTGGGATCCCATCAAGGGACAGAACTCTCTGTACTGGGACAGTAAGTCTACACTCTGGGATCCCACCAAGGGACATAACTCTCTGTACTGGGACAGTAAGTCTACACTCTGGGATCCCACCAAGGGACAGACCTCTCTGTACTGGGACAGTAAGTCTACACGCTGGGATATCATCAAGGGACAGAACTCTCTGTACTGGGACAGTAAGTCTACACTCTGGGATCCCATCAAGGGACAGAACTCTCTGTACTGGGACAGTAAGTCTACACCCTGGGATCCCATCAAGGGACAGAACTCTCTGTACTGGGACAGTAAGTCTACACTCTGGGATCCCACCAAGGGACAGAACTGTCTGTACTGGGACAGTAAGTCTACACCCTGGGATCCCATCAAGGGACAGACCTCTCTGTACTGGGACAGTAAGTCTACACCCTAGGATCCCTCCAAGGGACAGAACTCTCTGTACTGGGACAGTAAGTCTACACCCTGGGATCCCACCAAGGGACAGAACTCTCTGTACTGGGACAGTAAGTCTACACTCTGGGATCCCACCAAGGGACAGAACTCTCTGTACTGGGACAGTAAGTCTACACCTTAGGATCCCACCAAGGGACAGAACTCTCTGTACTGGGACAGTAAGTCTACACTCTGGGATCCCACCAAGGGACTGACCACTCTGTACTGTGACAGTAAGCCTACACCCTGGGATCCCACCAAGGGACTGACCACTCTGTACTGTGACAGTAAGTCTACACTCTGGGATCCCACCAAGGGACTGACCACTCTGTACTGTGACAGTAAGTCTACACTCTGGGATCCCACCAAGGGACAGAACTCTCTGTACTGGGACAGTAAGTCTACACCTTAGGATCCCACCAAGGGACAGAACTCTCTGTACTGGGACAGTAAGTCTACACTCTGGGATCCCACCAAGGGACTGACCACTCTGTACTGTGACAGTAAGCCTACACCCTGGGATCCCACCAAGGGACTGACCACTCTGTACTGTGACAGTAAGCCTACACCCTGGGATCCCACCAAGGGACAGAACTCTCTGTACTGGGACAGTAAGTCTACACTCTGGGATCTCATCATGGGACATATCACTCTGTACTGTGACAGTAAGCCTACACCCTGGGATCCCACCAAGGGACAGAACTCTCTGTACTGGGACAGTAAGGGACAGACCTCTCTGTACTGGGACAGTAAGTCTACACTCTGGGATCTCACCAAGGGACAGACCTCTCTGTACTGGGACAGTAAGCCTACACCCTGGGATCCCACCAAGGGACAGAACTCTCTGTACTGGGACAGTAAGGGACAGAACTCTCTGTACTGTGACAGTAAGTCTACACTCTGGGATCTCACCAAGGGACAGACCTCTCTGTACTGGGACAGTAAGTCTCCACCCTAGGATCCCACCAAGGGACAGACCTTCCGGTACTGGGACGGCGTCTTCACACCACCTTGTCAACAGTATATATATTTGGATACTGATATTTTGGTTTGCAGACATGAATTTGTATCAATATTAATAACCATATGTGGAATACCAAGTTCATTATTGTTGAACATGTTGATGATCTCTGTAAAACTATAAAAATGTTTGTACAGTTTGTACGCTTTGTATAGTGTGAGATATCATGATGATGATAAATAGTCTTATTATACCTTATGTAAGATTCTCGCCTTATTATTGGTCAATTCCTAATCACATGACCTGAAACAATATGCAGTGTCAGAAACAGCGGTCAACATTGCCGTGGGATATTGCAATGTTCCCCGCTCCGCCCGAAAACGCACGATTGTTTCTTATGGAAAATCCCGAACATTGAGAAGGGAGACAATTCTTACAAACGCAACAGTGACACAGACAACTTGTAAACATGGAGCAGACGTCCAAGAGGTTTGCCTCAATATTTGAGGAGGATATCGATAAATTGATATCTATTCGGTATAATAAAATAAATTGTTTCCCCTCGAGAACATTATCTTCCCTCGCCTATCGGCTCGGGAAGATAATATTCCCTCGGGGAAACAATCCTCCATATTCCCCTCAGACAAGGGCACTATTTATATAATGTTATATATGTATATGTATATGGTGCGAGATTTTATGATGATGATAAATAGTCATGTTATACATGTATGTGGTGCGAGATATTATGAGGAAGATAAATATAGTCATGTTATACATGTATATAGTGTGAGATATTATGAGGAAGATAAATAGTCATGTTATATGTATATGAAGTCTCAAGTGCTAAAAGAATACCTGTGATAGTAAAAAATATGTTAAAGTATTTATGTATAAATCATGTTTAAATTCCAAAATAAACTGTCGTATGATTAATTGTGTTCTTGTTTTAACTAGACCCTTTATTCATTCCAACCCAGTTATATTGAGATAAGTCAATATGTCCGTCAAAGGTATTAAGGTATCAACTGTCTGGCTATAATCAAATGTCTGTGTAAGGAAGGTGGGAGTAAAGAGGTTATAGGCATGCTTATACAAATACATAGGCTCTGATAAAATCATGTGCTTCCATACAGGCTAAGATCAATATAAAGTTCATGTAACTTGTTTGTAATAGTTGGAAAATGAATTAATAGATAGTTATGTATTCTCTGACTTCTACTTGATTTGTAGATAAATTATACAAATATCCACGTTAGGTCTCAATTACTCTGTAACATTGAATTGCTTTCACACAGACAGAAATGCATTGTAAAATGGTACAGTTGGAATAATCATGTCGGCCATGTTGTTAACTTTCTGTGGCAGGCCTATGCTAGAACGAATATACAGTCGTATACCATGTACTTCTCTCGGGTAGGATGGCCAACTGTCAAAAAATGTTGGTTGTCCAGAGCTACATTATTGCAGCTAGGCCTATGCTTTTTGGAATGGAGGATTACCTAGTGTAATACTACCCTATTCTTCTTAGTCTCTCGAAAGCCGAGGATGACGACTCTTGTTTTTTTATTGGTGGGAACAAATGGTTTCGGTGGCTGAAGACAGAAGCACAGATCCTGTTGCAGGAGGGCACACAATTAAGTGAAGGGTAAAACACTCATAAAATGTTGAGATCTCACCAGATTAATGGGTTATGATTGCAAAGGCAACTTATATAAGATAATGATGAAATGTTTTGGTAATTATTATAGTACTTATTCTTCAACTTTCCAACATTGTGACATGTTACCGTAGTAAAAATGTATATACAGTACATACCTGTCAAGGATCAAATGTTGACAAACAGGAGATCTCCAGTTTGAGGACTGGAGATTGCGCACAACAACATTTTTACTAAATATATTGCATTCATAAACAAAAAAAACCCACAAATTAATTGATTAATAGTATTCAATTTGATAACAAGTAAATGCAGCTGAGTTATTATATTCCGGATCCATTTTTAGAATATTCATCACAACAATCACTACTGCCCAGCAAAGTCATTACAAATCTATTACAAACCCATTACAAACCCATTAAAAACACTGTTTGCATTAAAATTGGCCATTATTTCTCGTTTCCTTTTTTGGGACAAACCTGGATTTAAGTAATGTAATGGGCATTATTTTTCTAAATTTCAATTACTTTCCTATTAATATTTTCTTTGTAATGGTCATTAACAAAATAATGGCCATTACTTCATGTTTTGTATTTTTTTTAATGGCCTTTATTCTGTTTGTAATGGCCATTAGAGTGGAGTCATCATAATGTTATGGCTATTACTAACTGTGGATTTTATGTACTCCCATAACATTTTCCATTTAATGCCCACAACAAATTATGATCACAATGCAATGGCCATTACTTATTGGTACCTTCATGTAATGCCCATTACATTTTCCATTTAATGGCCATAACAAATTAGGGTCACAATGTAATGGCCATTACTTATTGGTACCTTCATTTAATGTCCATTACATTTTCCATTTAAAGACCATAACAAATTATGGTCATAATGCAATAGCCATTACTGAATGGTGCCTTTATGTAATGCCATTACATTTTTTTATTCTGATGTGCAATTCCTCATAAGTAACATTTTTTTCATGTAATGGCCATTACAATTGTTACAAATATCATCACATCATATTGTAATACATAATTATGACAATATTCAATATACTACCATGAATTGTTGGCCTTAAATTAATGTATTATTTCAGTATCTTATTTTTTATTATATTGTTATTGTTTAATTCCATGTCTATATTACAATTTTGTTGTTAGCTTTAAAGAAGAATAAGGAAACTGTACAGGCTTACTAAACCCCTTTACAATAAGAAAACTTCAAATTTCCCGCCAAATTTTCCCGCCAAATTTTTCCCGCCCAATAACTTCAAGCAGGAGAGTTCCAATACATGGCAGCCATGAGGCTTTTCTCACACAGATGAACAACATGTTATTTTACAAATGAAGGGAAGTATTTATCTTTAATACCTGGTTCATGATTAATACAAGACTACCAGGAAATGATTTATTCAACTCTGGAAGTATGTCAACCTGTTTATAGGTAAGAATTAACTTAAAACCAATCACCATGCATGTGACCTAAATTTACATAGTGTACATTATATTCAAACAGCTTTGCCATTTCTTAAATTGTATTGCCTATTTATCTAAATTGTACAAACACACATCATATGTACATTGAGAATTAATGCAATAATGAACATAAATCACTCTTACATGTATCTGAAGAATATTAAAAGGATTTTGGGTCCACATGATTGTGTACAATACCCATTTTTGAAGCAGTTATAAATTTGAAACAAATGATGGATCAATTTGAATGCAATTTTTAATGGAAGGACTACAAGTACAAGGATATTGTCAAACATGCATAGTGATACATGCAGTTCATGATGAACTTTGATGAAAATAAGTGGTAAAATGCATTTTCTAAATTTTCTGAATGCGTCTCATGTAATGGTCACATGTAGGTCCATTAATTTTGTATACCTGTATATATATAATGGCCATTACACTTTTGTTTGTAAAAAACGTAATGGCCATTACAATTATGTTGATCTCTGAACAGTTTTTGTACTTTAAAAGTAATGGTCATTATATTTGTAAAAATTATGGCCATTAAAGCGTATTTTCTTGTAATGGGTCTATTAGTTTTGTACACCTTTAATGGCCATTACACCTTTTCTGACGAAATGTAATGGCCATTACAGAGTACACTTCAGAAAGTAATGACACCGTTAATGGGCATTACAAAAATGGTTTTGCTCCAAACCTAATGGCCATTACATTACACCAAAACGTTTAATAACCATTACACCATAAGGTTTGATGCCCATTACATTGAAAACTAATTATTGATGGCCCTATTACATTGTAATGGCAATTACTTAGTGAAAACTTTAATGGGTTTGTAATGGGTTTGGCCATTACTTTAGGGGCCATTAAAGGTGTACAAAAGTAATCCCAACATATGTAATGGCTTTTTAATGGGTTTGTAATGGGCAATTTGACAGTAGTGAATCATGGCTGCCATCAACCGCACGGTGCCGTTTTTTTGAGAGTCTGACTGCAGTTCTTTGCCAACATTCTTAAATCAATAAAAAATATACTGATTTGTTGGCAAATATGGCTAGTTTGCGGGTTTGTATAACTTCTTTGGAAAAATCTACGTTGCAAATAGCTTATTTTACTACAGGTATGTTGATTATTGGAAACTTCACCCAAGACCCAATTTGGTGACAGTCGGGGTTCGTCACAGTTGACCGACTCTTTTATTAACCCTAAGCGGTCAATTAGTGTCACTGACCATAGCTAATATGCCCTTTGTTGAGTCTGTATATTGGACAACATTTTAAGACTTATATACACACTAGTTTTAGTCAGAATTTGAAGCGTCAAATTGATGCACGTCATGTTGCTGCGTCAGTGATCCAAGGTACTTCGGCCAAGCGGGAGAAAACTGGAGAATTTAATAAAATTTGGTACCCATGCAGGGTCATTAATTTCAAACTGGAGAATTTGATTTTTGTATTAAATATTCGGGAGTCTTCAGTCCAATACGGGGAAACTTGACAGGTATGACGGTATATGGGCTGTTCAGAAATTAAAGAGCCATAAAAATTACATGAATTTTCTTGCTATATCTGTGGTCTATAAGTCTTAACCCAGAAACAACACTATTACTAACATTTCCTGGGTCCTGACTAGATCCGACTTCATTTGTTATAAATCTTTCGTCTTTATTCTTTGGAGCCCAGATATATATATAGCCTATTAAAACAAATCCAGTCCACTACATGCTGTAATCATTCATATTTCAGCAGTATACTAAACTTTTCTGAAAACATTCTGCTGGATGACTGTGTTTATGGCTGTTCCTATTACTGTTTTCTACGTGGTTGTGAATATATTCATTTATATACATTGTCAATGTTTCTATAATTTGAATCCACCAATTTAAGTAATAGCCGAAAAATACGTCCTTTCCAACCCAATTAAACAATTTTTTTAACATGATTCAAGAGAAAATGGTTTTGGTTTTTGAAATTTTACCCCAATAAACAAAATACCCTATTAAGCGTTACCCAATTAAGTGGAATGTACTGTGCATTTAATCAAATCAGTCAATTAAGTCTTATTTCTAAATTTCGCCCTTAATTGTTATTACCAGTAGACACAACTCGAGTGGTGAAAAATTTTGGAATGGAATGGCCATTAAATGCAGTTTAATAATTGCTAGTATATGTACAAATCGTCAAGTATCTGTATCGTCAGTTAGGCAATCCACAGGAGGCATCAATCAAAAATAAAAACAGAAAAATTACAAGTATTTCAAAAATTTATTTTTGTCAACAGAAGCTTTTTAAAATCTCTTGATTTTTTGGAGAACACAGCAACATGAATGACATTCGTACACACAAAGCTAGCGGTAACAACACATAACACTTACATCCATCATTTACAACACGTATAGTGTCCGACCCTGTGCTATCCAAAATCACTAGAGGCTTAGAGCTGTATAATAGTATCAGTTTATACTAGTTCCAGGAAGGAATTAAAATAATTTATATGATCTATTGATTTGATTTGAATAATTTCTTAATGAAATTTTTATTTCTTATGTATGTTTAGCGAGAAAAGTTTTGGATACTATAGATTCATATTTTCTTCTAAAATCACAATTAAAAATTTGTATTAATAAATTAATGCTTCATATTTTTTTCATTTTGTATTACAGTATTTTTTCTATAACAATAATTTGAGCTTCAGTACTTTTCATCATTTTTTTTTTTTTCATGCACGATGTGGAGACATAGGCCATTTTCGTTTTTGCGGTCTGAATGGAGAAGCATGAGCCGGTGTTGTTGGTTTATTAAATAAAGACGAACCTGGTGATTTTATATTGTTTTCAGACGAGCCTTTACAAAGACTTCCAAGGCCTGTATTAACATTTTCAGGTCCGTCTAGATATATATTTGAAATATTACATTTAAAAACTGACGAACTGGTTTGTCCGCATAAACGAACAGGCCCCTGAAAACCTGTTTTCTGATCCAAAAATTCCTTTCTCAGCAGAAATGATTTGATAGATTTTGTAGGGAAGGCTGAATTCTGAGATAAAACAAACATATCTCAGAAAACTACACAAAGGATATTGATAAAATGACACGATGCAATCGGCTGGGCCACAATGATATAATGGAATGAGTTATTGACCCAGACATTTAAAACAATAGTGTATGTTACTGTGCTTCACCGGTTAATCAATTTTCTAAAGGCAAGGAAGACTAAATCATTGAAAACTAATCTCAAGGAAGTTCACCGAGATATCTAACACATTAGATAAGATGACATGCCACATATGACGACAATGTTCATATGAGATGGAAACAATGGCACTCCGTCACCAAGGTAACGACCTGGGATATCTACCCGCCAGCACTAATACTTATTACCATGGTAAGTTACTACCTGGGTAAATAATGACCTAACATGCATGTAAGCACTGACCTATCGGTATGTGTCACGATGGTAACAAAGGCAAAGCAAAAAATGTATTTTTTATCAGTAAATCTGGTAGTGGGTACTGCATTTTAGACACAGGCCGTTTCTAAATTTAAACTTAACAAGCATGAAATAAAATTAATGAAAATTAAAAAAAAACACAGTTAAACTCATAAATAAATCGTATATACTCGGAGAAATGAGCACATCATATCTATGGGCTAATGTCACTTACTTCAAGCAACACAATCGAAACCTGATAAAATATGTAAAATAATTTAAAAATAGTCTATTTAACCATGCAAGAATATAGACATGAACCATAATTAATGGGACTGGTTAATTCCTGAACATCAAAATGAGAAAAAAACATCAAATATATCACATTTGGTTTGGTGAGTTGAAAAAGCTGGGTAATAACCACTTTCATGCTGTCAAAGGAGTCTACTTTCACTTTCCATATAATTAATTTGGCAACATGATTTTATTCTGCACTTTTTATCTGTGTAGTGTCATTCTCCTCCAAGGTTTATCCCTTCAGAGAGCACTGGTTTTCCAGTCTTATGTCTAAGCACTGAGGGCATATGACCGGCTAAGAAGCTGCAGTAATTTGCAGACTATAAATCAGTGTAATCAAGAGTTTTGATAATCCTCTTTCCAGTCGCTGCGCGGGGCGTGTTCAAACAGCGCTGCTCTGTTCTGATTGTCCACTTTCTTTACCCAGTGTCCGTACATTTTGAATGCACATCCATCGATGAGTTTTCGAACGTTTTTGACACTATATGGATTTTTGCTGATCACCTCACCAGAGATAGGAGGAGGGTTGTTCTTAAAAAACCTCATGCGGAAGAAGAAGTTGACACAGATCACAGCAGCCTGAAAATAAGATTTTATACAATGAATGATTAGTTAAGTATGATAGAGGCAAAACAGATTCCTACTACAGTTGTATTATTTACTCAGAATTGGAAGAAGAATATAGCAATTTTAAATAAAGTTTTTATTTGAGGACTAAATCAACATAACATAGCCATAGTAATAATTTACTCATCAGACTAGAAACCATCAAATTGAATGTTTAAAATCATTTAAGAAGAAATTTCAAATTTTTAAAGACTAAGAGGCAAATGCCAATAAATATTTATAAGCCTCAATTGCCTTTGTGTCTACTGTATAACTGAACAAAACTAGAACTGTCGTCCAGAGGGCCAACTCATATCCCCCGCCCCTCCACCGCCCTCTGGTGAAGATTTCCCAACAAAAACCTGTTTTTAGTGAATGGGTTACAACGGCAACCTAAATTTGTGGGGAAGAAACCTGCATGCATATGTACACATTATGAGTCCCTAACATTCCTGTGTGTTTCAAATGAAATCGGTTGATAGCTATACAGGAGTTGTCTGAATTGTCTTGACAAAGTTTTCCACAAGAATATGGGTATTGAAACGTGGTAACCATGGAAACCAAAAATTCTGTAGAGAAATATCATGCATGCACATTTACACATGGTCCCTATCACTCCTGTGTAGTTTGACTTGAAGCAGTTCACAGGTTTATGAGGAGTTGACTGGACAAAATTCCCACTCACCCAAAAAACGAAGTATAGTGACCTGGTTACCATGGTAACCACAAAATAACAACATGATATTGGTTATGCACATCTACAATGTATAAGGGTTATTGCCATTAAGTTTCTATGAAATTCCCTCAGTAGTTTAAGGAGGAGTGGCCGGTACATTGTTGTGTCTACAGACGGACGGACGGACGGACGGATAACCTGATTCCAGTATACCCCACTAACTTCGTTGCGGGTGGTATAATTATACAAAATGTGCTTGGATGGTGGGTTTAACTCGCCGTGAACAGCAAGGATGAGACAGAATCTACATGTAGTAGCTGGGAGCTACCTCAATGAACAACTTATGGGAGTCTAATTGGAGGTCATGCTATCCAGAATAATAGCGGTATTATACTAACCTTAAACTTTTTCTTTGCTTGGAATTTCACTACAGGTTTCACCTGCTACAAACAAATTAAATAATGAACACAACTACATACATATTTTAGGGAAAAACATGTTTCATTCCCATTTTGTTTGAATCGCTATGGCAAATTTCAATACAAGTTTGATTCTGCTTCTATCAAATACACCAACATTTCACTACTGAATAAAGTTGTTTTTATAGATTTAAATAAAGTATCCAGTGTTACAAAGTAAAAGTGAATGGAGGCATTTTTTGAGAAGAACATTTTGTATTGTTTCTGATTTATAATGATTGGATTTCCTATTTATTAGACACTGTATATTGTTCCATTTGTGTGATGTCTTAGTTAAGTTGCTATATACTTACATCGCGTTTGAAGAACGGGTGCTGCAGAGCCTCAGAGGCAGTTAATCGCTTCGCCGGGTCTATCACCAGTAAGGAGGCAATCTTAAAGTATAAAATACAATGTATTCAATTAAATCAAACCAAACATTTTCTATAGTTTAGATCTTTCTCAACACAGTAACTTAATCTCAAGATCAATGATATGTGAACAGTGTGTAAGTCGTTTTTATCACCGTTTATAAATTCACACATGAAATTTAACCACAATTGCTTGTGGTCTTCAGAGATTTATAGATTATATTTCTCAAGAATAAGTTTTAAAC